>NW_009259681.1:577992-663020 GCF_000687185.1 Egretta garzetta
CAATCTGATATGATTGAGTTTTTAGTAGGCATTGCTATTATGTGCTTAAAGGTCCAGGATGGTTGAAATTGCGATCCACGAAACATTAAACACTTGATTTTTTTTTTCCCTTTAATTATTGTTTTCTTGTAATTTATTAAGGTTTTTAACCCAACCATGTTCTAGATAATATGTTAATTTTATTATATAGCATAGCTCATTAATTTACAATGCATCGTTTTAATTAACAATGCCACAGAAGTGAGACAATTCTCAATCCAAAGTGAGAAAAGATTAGAAACAGATTCTGAATGCCTGATAGTTTAATATAAGGTTCAAATTCATATATAAACTTTGTTACAAAGCTTTATCACTACAGTAAGCACAATTTTGGAGCGTAAAATCTAGGCACACATCAAATTCGGATTCTCATGAACGAGTACTCGCTTTGTATTACCCTACTTCACTCCTAAAATTACTGCCCTACCTGACTGCCACATTAAATATTTCTGGGATCAGTTTCGTTCTGTAGCTATTTGCTGTTAAGCTCCCTAACATCTGTGTAGAATGGCAGAAAGTCAAAAGACAATTGTCCTGATAGGCTGGCCCACAAGAAGAAATAACAAATTTGCTGCTTGCTGTTTTATTGTTAAACATAGATTCTTCCTAAAATAGCTTTTTTTGCAAATGCCATGGGAGAAATTCATGTGACCCGACTAAGTCCTATAGAATTTAGAATTGAAATTAGTTATTCAAAGCTGTTGATTTAGACACTTGCAGAGGTGTTTCCTTTATCTTAGACACTATGATAAGTCATTCCCAGGAAAGTTTTTTTCTCCATTGACTACTATGAAGGAAGGCCAAGCTGCCAATTTTCACTAACACCCAGCTTATGCTAAAGTTCAATCCAATTAATTGACCATCTCTCTTTCTTCAAGGATTGTGCTGATTGTTCATTTTTACTAGTTTGGCATTTTGCTGCCAGCTTGGAACGCGGGCTATTTTGAACGCCCTGAAAAAGGGGGAGAAGAGGTCTCGAGTGTGCAAACACCAATAGGTGAGAGTGATAGCTGATATACTCTGACCTGAGAAAGAATCAGGAAGGCTGGAGCAGAGCTGGCATTTGAAGTATCTGCATACAAAAAAAATTAAATCTTCTGGATGCCACAAAAAATAGAAATTATCAAAAATTTTATATCAGTCCCTCGTAGTTTTCTGTTTTACCAAAAAAGGGAACACTTAGAATAAATTATTCCCTTGAGATGACTTCCTTTCCATGCATCATTACACAGGAAATGTGGGATTTCGAAAAACATTGATATTCTTGGCTAGCTTGCTGCTAGTGAGAGTTCTGTGTGAACCTTTGACTGTCAGCATTCATTTTGTAGTTAGGTGGTATTTCGTGGTCTTAATTCTACAACATAATGCTTGATACTGGTATTTTGGCTTTCAACATGTAAGATTTCTCCTAAGAATCTGCCTTGCTTCAATATTTGTCAGGTACCTTATTCATAGCAGAGTTTTCTTTTTCAGAAATTAGTCATTCTAGTCTCTGAGCAATAGTACTTTGTTCCAGTTTTGCATAACAGCTATTGTTTTTATCATAGAACTAGATTAATATAAATTAGACTTATTGTTTCTGTTTCATTTTTGTTTTCGCTTTTCTTTAACAACTCTAAAAAAATGCACTAGAAACAAGTTACAGCAAGATCAAGATAAATGTTTTAGTGGCTCATAGGAATTAGAGTATGATGATGTGTATTTTTTTTTTTTGTTTTTAAAATACCATTAAGAAGCCACATTTTTCTAGGGAAACTAGTATTCAGATATTCAGAACTTTAAAATTATGTTGTTAACTCCCCTATCAATGATAATTTGTGACCACTACATTTTCTGATAATGATTCTAATAATAAAAAATAATTTAATCATTTTGAATGGGAGGGTTTCAAATATTCAAGATAACTTGTGATTAATCATTTAGCATTTCTATCAAGTCTCAAGATTCACAGAAGGTTAAAATGAATCAGACAAGTTGTAGGATCTCAGTTAAGAAGTTTCTTAATAAGTTTTTTTACTCATTCTCTTCAATAGCATGACTGTGGCAAGAGGTTTAATTAACTTTTTCAGTATAAAGCTCTGCTTTGAAACTTAAAAAGTCCAAATGATTAATTTAAAACATTCAACCGCAAATAATGACAAAATCCCCCAGTGAGTTCAAGCTCTGGGTTATTTTGTATCATGTGATTCAAAGAATAATACATGCAACGCTGCAGTGTCAACAGTGTGGCATCCATTAACACTGATGCAAATGTTTTTTGACAGGTGATGGTGTGCTTGAACTTTTTCACAGTGTTTCCACAAATGTGCAAAAGAAGCAAGCAGACAGACAAATGCTATTCTGTTTATGCTACCTTTTGCATTGCTGTTCGTCATGTACAATACCGTATTCTGTTCCTTCACAGCTAATGCGAGGCATAGGGGGTCACCACCAGGGCTACCTTTGGGAGGAGATGGTCTATGTTGCTTATCTTTTGTTCTACTGTTGGTGGATGGTTGACCTATTCCAACTTTCTGTTTGATGATAAAAAAATCCATCTGCTTTTTTATTGTTTGTTTGTTTATTTTAAATAGATTTAGAAAAAAAAAAAAAACAAACGGGGGCAGATAAAGTTCATTTTATGCCAGTGGCAGACTAAGCATCCATTTCCTTATCCCTTTAATAATGCCAACACAATTCTGTGGGTGGATAGTCTGGACACAGACATTATCCACTTACATACTTTACATAGACTACTTCAGTTCCAAAAGTATAAAAAAATATAATTAGAGTTATCCAAACAAAATGCAAACCACTGAAACAGCAGTGGCCAGCACAGACTTGAGCTCTGAAGAATTGGAAAGGCTTTTGTCTGAGCAAGACACAGAGTAAATATTGTTCGATGTAAATCCATTGCAGCTTGACACAGGATGGCAGGCAGAATAGTATCTCTGAAACAGTGAAACCAAAATGTTGGGAGATGCAGTTAGCTAGCTCTCTGAATGGTATCCACGTAGGCCAACATCCTTCATCAGTGCATTCTGATCGGTTACAGTGCTCTCCTTCACTGGAAATGTAAGCTCTTCCCTTCCTGCTCCAGATCAGAAAAGGCATTTATTGCTAAAAGGAAGTTGCTGATTGAGAGAAATCACTGCTGTGTCTTCCACTGGTGTCCTTTGAATGGATTGGTTAGGAATGATGCATTTTTAAAATTATTTTCTCAAAGCTGGATATATTTCTGTGACTACATGCATGAACGTTAGTCAGAGACATGACGATAATATGTTAACTTGCAAATACTTGTTGGATATACTGATGGCAAACATTTGTCACTTACTATCAGAAGGAGTAATAGTAAGGATATAAATAATGGCACTGGAGTTGGTACCATAGATCATGTCCTTGTTTCCAAAGCAACTCCTCCAAAATCTATGTTACTCACGTTTGGTACTGAGGTGTTTTGTTGTTACTATGTCAGGTCAGTTAATAATAATTGTGCTTTCCTGCAGTCATGCAGAATAGAATAAATAGTAGAAAAATGGCATGTTACATTGCATTTGTCACACAGTGTACACTTACACTTGCCTAAGAAAGCCCAACTTTCTTTTTAAAAAAGAGCAATTATTAACAAGATCTTGATTGGGGACACTCTTAACTGACTGCATTTTGTACTTAGAAAACTACTTTCACAGGTATAATTGGCAAAATATGTGTGCTGTTTCTTCCCTTACTACCCTGAATAACATCTTACCTGATACTTAATCCTGCTGACACCGGTGAGTACTTCATGCAAGTAAATGGTATTCAGAGTGTAGCTGCAAAAACTCGGTTAAAGTGTGAAGAGTGTCATGTGGTATAATGATATGTTTTACAATCAATAGGCATTTAAACTGACAGCTTCTTTTGTGGTGTGAAATTCTGTTTTACCCGGCTCAAAGTCCAAAGACTATTGATTCATATCAGCAAGGTACAAGCTGTGGTGTTAATTCTCTCCTTGGTGTCTGTTTGTAACTTACTCTGTGATTAACAGATGCTTTTAAAGTACATTAAAACTGAAAACTGTATTTCTCTGCAAAGTGTATTCAGAAAGTGTTGTGCGCTCTTATTTCTTTCACCGCCTTTGTAATTGCTACTGAATACTGTGAACTGCTGGTAAACTCAGCAGAAAAAATTTCCATGTTTAAAATCAAGTGCACGAAATTGGGTTTTATAGTGCAAAATCTCTATCTGCTGTCCCTGAGCTCTAAATCAGAAGTATTTTTGAGGATATTTTGATTAATTTTAGAAGTTAAAATAATTTTATTTTAATTTGCAGCATTCTTTAGTCCAGTCTAAACTTTTCTTTCATATTGGAATTTTCTCAGACTTTTATCTCAGACTTTTGCAGATGCATCATAGTTGCTATGACCTTCCAAATGTGATGTAAAGTATTATGTGCTCTGTGTACTGCTGTTCCACATAATAAAAAATTTAACATTTGCTAGATTCTGCATACAGTCATTCTCATACAAACAAAAAGAAATCTCCATTGTAAAATGTCATCTGTTGGTGTGGTTTCTGTTCTTTTCCCTAGAACAGTTTCTTCTGCAGCTTGTACACAATTCCCACTGCAGAGTTAATTGTATATTGTGCCAGAACTGAAATTGAAACGCTAGGATTTACTTCTACCTGCCTTGAAATGAAAAAATACCCGCTATTGTGGAATATTATCCACAGTAGATATCCCACGTGGTTCCAAAAAATTTCTTGGCAGGAAGAGAGAAACTAACTAATTTTCTTACCAAAAGATATTTCTTAAACACCGTATTTGAAAATGTAGGATTTTTCCAAATATTATTTTAGATATATTCTTATAGATCTTTATTCAACAAAGCACTTAATAATAGTCTTTAATACTCTTCCAAATGGGAATAAACTTAAATGCATGTGTAATTATGTACTGAATTGGAACGGTAAAGAAAAGGTCTCTCCTACTGGCTCAAAACTCTTATGAGCTGCTGATTGGTTTTGATGTGAAGTGTGTGTTTCTCTTGGTATATCAGCAAAATTACAGTAATAAACTTACCACTCTTCTGCCTAATAGAGCAGAATAGTGTAGCAGTTACACAAAAAGACCAGTAAGTATCTCTTTTATTTTTCTGCGCACTTGAATATAATTGAAAATATTTAGGAAAACTTTATGACCTAGGGTTTGAGAAGCAACATGAAGGTTTTTACTACAATTTTTTTTTTTTCTCAAAAGCACTACTCATAATTAATCTGTCAAAAAACTGAGAGGATAGGTATCAACATGATCAAAATCAGTCAGTTGCCACTGAATTTTCTGAAGTCTTGTAAAAAAGACAAAAGCATACTTTTACTGAATACAGACACCAATTTATTGAAGGTCATTGTTGAGGTGGTATTGAGCTGCTGCTGTTTGTACATAGAAGATTCTCGGGCTGGTTTTTTTGCAAACATTGTCAGAACATGACGACACTACATATAATCAATTTTTGGCTATATTTACATCAGTAAACAAATGGCAGAACATTTTTCACTTACTTGATATATTTTTCAAACTGGGCTCTTAATGTAATAAATATGCAGATAGGGGTGCTCTTAGGCAATTCTCAAAGTTTGCATTATGGTATTTCTGTCTTGAAAAAGAAAAAAAAAAAAGAAGAAGAAACCCAAGCCAAACCAAATAGCATAAACATGAAAATAACATTTTTTTACCATACTGCTCATGAAAAAAAATGTAATAAACATGGAAAACTATGTGGTAGTCTTTATGAAAGATCCCCTTCTGTTAGAGCCATTGGAAAAAACTACTGATGATTTTGCAGGGAACACTCAGAGGTAGAATGGTCAAGTGTTAAATCTGTCATTGAGAATCTGTCCTGTGTTGTGATTTCAAAGGAGACAACATTTTAAAGTAACAAAGGGAGGAATTTCTCTATGAAAAATATTCAAAGACTCAGAGAAAACCTCCTGTAGTTCTTGGGTGCCTGATACTCTGCTCCTCTCTAGTGCACAGCTTCTACTACACTTGGCATTCTCTGTATCCACTAGGGATTCATGTTTAGTAAAATGCGTAGGGAGCACTCCCTGCAATAGTTTTACTATATTAAAAACTTGACCTTTGTATGCTCTGTGTAACAGAATGGAGGCATTGCAGACTTCCCACTCCCAGTTCACAGCTACATAAATGCCAGAGAAACAGTCTGCCTCCTGAATGACCACAGTCCCTTGTCTGTGAAAGTTTCATGCATGCCTTCACATGTTATTTAGCATCTGACACACCTTGTCAAGTTATGCTGCTTGTTGTATTACAATACAGGTTGACATGACGCAGCAGGCCACCCCACACACTTATACATAGGAAAAATGCATAACCCAAGTCCGGGGTGGGAGGGTATTTCTTGCTGTAATGACATTAGTAAGAAATAAAAAATTTAAAACTCATTGGAGGGAGTAAGTTCATGTTGCAACAGCAGCCTCGATTGTGTCAAATGGCTCTTAGAAAACCTCAGCCCCCAAAAGGAAAAATGTGTCTTGTTATCTGAGCTAACAGATGCAAGTGCATTTTATTATGTCTCTTTGCATTACGAAGCAGCCATTAAATAAAAGAAAAGATTTCTAAAGCACCCTAGAGGGAATATACAAGGAAGTGTGCTTCAAATGCCCTCTGTGCTGTATTACTGCAAAGCCTGTTTCATACACAGTAACTTTTCTGCTTTCACATTTCCTGCAAGTGACACTGCAGTTGAAATGATTTAATGCTGAATTATTCAGTTCTGAAATAATAGACAGTATCCTTGTTCCCTAATGATAACATCACTGCCTGTAACAGATTCTTTACGACATATTAAACAGCAGAAGTACCCTACACAGCTGTCAGCTGTTGTTTTCTGGATAGGTAACAATTATGGATTCTTAAGGTATATACAATAGAAAGAAATAAAAAAGCAAGACACTAAATTATGAAAAATAAAATGGAACCGTTCTTGTATTATCTTATTTTTCAGAGTAGGTCACTAAGCACTGGAAATAAAACCTAATTACTCCCAGTTGCAAAGTTCAATGTCAGTATTATGGTATGACCTACTTTCTGAAGCTCTGAAATTTTTGGCTGCATGGATAATGGTTGAATATATATTTTTTCTATACAGGAGGTCCTCTGGATCATTTCTAATATACCACAAAAATATGAAAATTTGCTTAAATAAAATGATACTATTATTAGGTGAATTTATGGAAAATTTAGGCAAAGCATGACAAGTAACAGAGTGGTACAATTATATAGGGCTGGACTATGTATTTAGGATTAGAATCAGATGCAAATTATGCTGTATAAATAACATAAAAGAGAAATAATATCTTTCGGGAGTTATGGTGATTATTAAAATGAAGTAAATATAGCACTCACCATTAATTTCATAATAGATATTTATGGACTTTGCATTTCAACATTTTTTATCTAATGACATTATTCATTTAATATCTGATCCATGCATGAATGTTTCCACTGCCCATTAGTTTTGTTTAGAAGTGAAGACATGTCATTGTGTGAAAAATGGGAGTTATTAGGAGTTTGTTGGACTGCTCCTGGTAGAAACTATGAACTTTAATCAAGTAACTGGCTGCTTTTCAGTTTATTTTCCCCAGCATCTTGACTGAAAAAAAAAATTCTAAATGTCTTTAGTGTTTTTACACAGAAATAGTCTTTGACCCGGTAAACTTAGCACATTATCCTCAGACAGATATCCTAAAGAGCCGAAATATGTGCAAATGACAGACTGAAATGTCTTTAAAAGTTGAGCTTTTTCATGTGACCAGTATGGATGACTTGTAAGATAAGTATGCCAAATACAGTAGTTATGTAAATAAGTGAATGCTGAGTTCTTAAAATAGAAATGTTTAAATTTATTTGCCTGCTCTGCTGTGGAAAATAAATTTAAACTATTTTGATTTGTGAGGGTGTAAAAGGGTGTGCTAAGTGCTTTCAGAATCTTGGGTACAAACCAAAATGACTACAAATGTGGCTGAAGGAAACAATTGGATGGATGTGTATAGAGAGTACCATTAAAATAATATTTTGTCAATAAACTATGCAAATACAGCTTTTTATTAATTGTATGGATGTAAATTAATTTCCTTTCAAATATACTCAAACTTCCTGCATATGCCCATGACAGACATTGAATTTGATTAAGATTCAAAGAAATTTTAAGGACAAAAATTCCATCCAAGTGATTACTTGAAAACAACTTCTTTATGTGTTCATGATTTGAGACAAAGAATCAAATGGATCATACTATCAAATGCTAGTAATGAAGATGTAACGTGTAATGTGTTAAAAACGGGATAGATATCATATTCATAAATTAAGCCTTTCCACAAATTAATTCTGATATCTAAGACCTTTGCCTTCTAGGTAATTATATTCTATGTTCAGAATTTTATTCCCCTCCTCAGAGGAGAAAAAATTGTGCACTTGCACCCCAGAGATCCAAACATATCCTGGGCTCCAGAAAAAAAAAATGTGGCCAGCAGGTCGAGGGAGGTGATTCTCCCTCTCTACTCTGCTCTTGTGAGACCCCACCCGGAATAGTGTGTCCAGCTCTGGAGCCCTCAGCACAGGGACTTGTTAGAGTGGGTCCAGAGGAGGGCCACAAAAATGGCTGGAACACCTCTTCTTTGAAGAAAGGCTGAGGTTTTTTATGATAAGGGTGGTGAGACATTGGAACAGGTTGCTCAGAGAAGTTGTGGCTTCCCTATCCCTGGAAGTGTTCAAGGTCAGGTTGGATGGGGTTTTGAGCAACTTGATCTAGTCAAAGATGTCCCTGCCCATGGCAGGGAGGTTGGACTAGATGATACTTAAAGGTCCTTCCAACCCAAACCATTCCATGATTCTACGATGCTATGATTTTTCTACTTATGACTGCCCACAATTTTTCGTCAGAAAATATTAAAAGCAGTAAAGAAGAGCTACAAACCCAAAGCTATATAAAAAAAATACCCAATGTTTCTAATCACAGGTTTGTGCTTCTGGTTTTTTGAGACAAGAAATGTTTATACATGAGAAAACAAAGAATAACCACTGAGTAATGCATAATATACTCCTATTTTTTTCTAAAAAAAAGAGTATTTTTAATGCTTTCACAAATGAAACTTCGTTTGAAACATTACATTATCATAATGAATGACTATAAAATTTGAAACAGCATTATCCAACAAAATATAGATGGTGTCAAGATGATCCACCGAAGTCATGGACTCACAGAATGGTTTTGATTTGGAAGGCACCTTTAAAGACCACCTAGTCCAGCCTCCCTGTCATGGACTGGGACATTTTTCACTAGATCGGGTTAGTCAAAGCCCATCCCACCTCACTTTGAATACTTCCAATGATGGGGCATAATATAATTTCCATCATAGAGGAGTTTATCATAATCTGGAAAATTAATTTTGTCTGGGCTGAAGTACACTGTCCTTAGCAAATATGTTATTTAAGGGGCAAATATTTTCCTTTTGTGAGGAAGAAAAAAAAAGTTTCACTGAGAATAAAGTTAAAAACTATTTTGGCTTGTGTACATAAAAATAAATAAACTGTGTTTGAATTTGATATACCTTTAACTACTTCATTATTTGTGGAAAATATCTGAACTTGTTAAGGATATTGATGAAGACCTTAGATCATAAGCCTTAATAAACTACAGATCCTGAAAACAGCCTCCTGGAGATGATTTCAGTGTTACCGCCTACCTTTGTTTAATTTAACATTAATGAAATCTAACATTTTACTCCAATGCTCGGGCTGTTTCCCATGATCACCTAAACTGCTCCTTCTTCTTCTTTCCAGTTATAATACAATGAACTGAGAAAAAGGGAGAAGAAAAAGTATCACAACAAGTAGGTTTCATTGGTAGGCAATTTCAGTCTTCAGATGCTATTAATCAAGTAATCTTCAAATGATTAAACAAATTTTTATTTGAAGTTCCACTTCTTCATATCCAAATCATAATGTATGTAAAAATAGCAATGCTACAACTATAGCTATATAGCTATAATGATTACTATACCAATAAGTGGATGACAGATTCTGTCCATTGAGACTAACAAAAAAAATTCACAAATTACAGTACAAACTGTTATAAAACAAATACATTTGCAGCTCAGTTCTGATGTTAATTATTTTTTTTTAATTTAGGTACATAGTCTGTTGAAATCCTTTCTGTTTATATAAGAAAAAAAAAAACATTCCAGCCTAATAACTGCTGGCCAGCTTTTCAGCAGAACTTAACACCCATAGACAAGAAATACAAAAAGATAAGGAGACCAAAATCCATCAAGTATTAATTTTTTGACTTAAACATTTTGTTACTGTATAAATGATCAAAATTCTATTGAGTATTTAAATATTTGCCTAATATTTTCTATTTCAAGTAGATGTGTGTACATGTGTGGCTCCCTGTGACTGTGTTACAAGCTCCAGGCTGAAACCTGTCTTTGAATCATCTGAAACAAGTCTACAACAATCTCTTTAAACCACAGAAATATCCAAAATAAGAGCTTGAAGCTAGACTGTGAGAGCTGCAATGTATTTTTCATTCTTTTTGTAGTAAATGTTGTCAATACTATTATAATCAATAAATGACAGCTTTGTACAATCAACTTTATCACAGCTACATCTAGTGTCAGAACAAGTTGCATATGTCTTTAGACATGAGAGATGTTATACATTTGATTAATTTTCTTCAAAAATTTATTAAAACCTACTTTACCAAAGTGTTAATTAGGAACTATATTTCTGAAATGAGATACTTCAGTTACTATATACTTTGCAATTAAATCCACTTTTAATTCATTGTTTTACATTTTGAGTGACATAATTATGTAGAGAGCATACATGTGCTGGTACCAAATGTCCTCTACAAAGGCTACTACATCTCTACGAAGATTTCATTTTGACTCTATGGCTAAAAAATAACAACTCTTTCCTCTTTTTTCTTCTCTTCTGCTTTTGAGCAGATGTTAGACTCTTTGTATAGAAGTTTGCCCATAGCTACACACTACTACTGTTGCAATAAATAAGTGTATGTATTTTTATACACTTTTTTTTTTAGACTTCCTCAGAAATATTTAGTATCACTGAAGTCAAGCTTCACAATCCAACAAATGAATTTTTCTGTGACAAAATTTGACTAGATGACTATGACTGATAGCAAGGTGATTTTTTTTCTATAAGATAAAGTGTGTGTTTTAATAAAGAAAGTAACATCAGGAAAATTATTTGCATCTTTGAATTGATCTTTCTATTTAAAATGTTACGATGTTATCTATAAGAAGTTTGCTTTTATTAAGTATACTTTGTTATCTTAAATCAGGAAAAATGGTAGGTTTCATGATAGGATCCAAAAATGTTAAAGCGGAATAAAATCAGTAGCATGCACTAATTAAAGTATTGGGTCAAGAGACAACAAATTTAAAGGCAAAATCTATTCTACTACTTAAAACAAGAAATCTGTGGTGATGAGAAAAGAAACAGGAGCTTGATGAGCTTTTTCTCTAAGCTAAGTAGGAGAAAGATGGAGTAATTTTTTTTATTATTCGTACTTTTAAAAAATTTTTTTTAAGCAGTGTTGTAATCTAAATCCCTCCTTCTATCTGTATTTCTACATCATTAACTGCAATAAAAAGTGAGGCAGTATACCATATATTTTTGTTGATTTCCTCTTTCCTAGTAGTTTTGGTTTATTCGGAATTCTTTTTTTGTTATTGATCTTCTTTTGAAAGATGATTTCCTTTTAGAATTTCTTTTTAGGAGTCTTTGAACCAGCCTGGACAGTTGAAAGCAATGGACCAATGTCTGAAGAAAGTACTAATTGATTTTGCTGATTGAATATCAACATAGACATAGATGTGTTCCATAGGCTTTTTTTGCCTTGCCTTGAATGTCTTAGTTTTTAACACAGATTGTACTTGCTCGGTAATTTATTTTTTGAATCATTGAAAACTTAGTTCTTTTAATACCAAAGATTAGCCTGAAAAGGCATAATCTATGCCACTAAAAAGTTGACATTAAAAAAAAGGAAAACTAGTGAGTTAGAAATCCTTGTCTTGGATTTTTAGTTGAGAAAGAATTTCAATCCCATATACCATTAGAAAATATTTTATGCTGTTAATTTTTTATTATTATGCTTAAAAGAAGGCTTAAAGTAAAAATAATCTAGAATTATGACTGCTTTCTTCAGGGAAAAAAGGGTTAAATCCAATCTTTCATTCTTGTGAACATATCTGATTTTTTAGTTTCTTCACTTTCACTTAATCTTAATGGAAGTTCATGTAGAAAGTTTAGTTTTCATACCAGATTTTAACATACATATGCAGAAAAGAAGTAATATTTTACACAGAATATTTAATTTTATCTGGATATCGAAAAGGTAACTCACTGTTGAAATTTTAATTATTATTTTTGATAAATTATTTTTAATTAGATGAGATACCAAGGTTGCGAGTTTTTTGCCAAAATAATAAAGTCACTTCATAGACCAAAGGGCTATACTTGTTTCCTGAAAGTGATGGTAGGTGAAGCTGACATGGAAAATTCTGGTCTTCGTTTTCCAGAAGATCAAACTGACTCTGATGAGGATGTAGAGCTGGAAAAAAAAAGAAAATCTTATTCCCTGCAGTTACAATTATTTGCCTATTTGTGTTTCTGGTCTCTTCAATTCAATAGTCATTGACGTATAGACAAGAAGAAATGGCTTGCTGTTTACTGCAGTACATAGGAATTATTTATCCAAAAATTTAACCTAGATAATTCAGAATGGGCTTCCATTATGATCTGCTTATCTGAATTGTATCAACAATTGACAGGCCAGTAAGTTAATACAATAACTGCAAGAGTTATAAATTATATCTTTCATATTTTTGTATGAATATGCACTTACAGTTTCTAATATTTATAAATCTATTTTCCCTTCATTTTAACACTAATTTTGCTACATCTCTGGTCCTGAGTTACCTGCCAACTTGAATCATGAATCATCACATTGTGCACTGAAGCTTTCTGTTGCTAGAAATTTTTGACATGCAATTGCAACGTGCCAGTCCAGTATTGTTAATTTGTTAATGTTAATAAATAATTAAATAATAATAAGATTAAGTTTTACTGATCTTTTTTGTTTCTTTCTTTTCATTTTTTTTTGTCCATAAAGAATAAATTATGGAGAATAAACTGTGAAAAGAAAAAAAAGCTTAGGAAGTTGTTACATGTATTTTAAGTATTGTCATTTTGTAAGTCTTGCTTGCTCTTTCATCTGTTCTGAATTTTCCTTTTCTACTTGAGAACTTAAGGTATTATATCTTTAGGAGATATCAGAGAAAATGAATACAGAATATTACCCAAAGTATTAACATCTGCAATTACTAAGAGAAAAATATTTTGGCATCTAGATGATATTCAGACAGTAAGGTTCTTCAAGCCTGATTTTACTATAATATGGATCTTTTTAAAGAGAATCATTATTCAGTGATCATAATACTGGGAGTTCCCTTCATGCTAGAGACTTTTTCATAAGATGAAAAGCAGAGACAATTAAAAAAACAAAACAGAACAAAACAAAACAAACCCCTTTAGTGCCTTCCCTAAAGAGACTGAATTTTAAGGATACACACATACATGTAACCATATGTTTAATTAAAAAAAACATATTTAATGCTTTATGTTATAGCAAAGTTGAAATAGCAGACAAAGTAGAATAGTGATGTAAAAAACACTGGGTTTCTCAGTTTCCTAGGGGAAGGATTGTGGAAGAATATATCATGAACATGTTTCTTAAAAGTACGGGAGGGTAGGTAGAGTTTCTATTGTGTTGTATTAATATTTTATTTAAAAAGTTTCTTCATCCCTACAGTATAGAGTTCTTCCCCTCTTCTGGATATGTTTTCATTAGGGCAGAATTTTGGTAGGCAGAGTTTCAACAAAACCTTATAAATGTGGGGAGTGATCCAGTGAAAAATTGAAAGTGAAACATTTCCCACATCTGTCTTAGGTTATTGACTATGTAGAAGTGTGTCTTGCAGAATAATTTAACTATGAATTTTGATTATTTTTTTCCAAAATAAAAATTTTCCATTCATGCAAAAGATATTATTCTAAAAGCTGCTTCTATGGATCTTGAACAAGTCACCTCAAGTCTTTTAGATTAAAGCTTTTTAAGCTTCATTGGCTACATCTATATTCATGAGTGTGAGGGAATGTCATTAGGACCTGGAACTCATCTCTCTATAATTTTATTTGTAATTCCCAACATGATTCTACCATGTTTAAATTAGCACACTCCAAAATAATACCCTTGCATGGCGTAAAAGTTTGAACGAGTCAAAGACCATTCCCAACAGGCAACTGTATCAAGTTTTGGATGGGAAAAGATTTTAATAATAAGGACGAAGTCCATTCTGGATTAGGTGGCTTGTTTAATTTATGAACACAAATGTAGCTGCCTGGACTGTTCTATGAATTTGATTACAGTTTGTACCTATTTTTGAGCTCTTTTTTCCAATTTTTGCAGTTTCTTTAAAGCATGGAAGTCAAAACATGATATAATATTGCATTAATAGTTTTAAAAATACTGTTGTGGATTAAGATTTCCTAGTGAAATGGAAATCCAAGAAGAGAGGAAGCTACGTCCTATAGGTCCTGGCAATCATTATCAGCCGGTGCAGTACATACAATTCAGGTCATGTGAAGCAGTGACTGCTTTCCCACTCTATTAAGTTGAAAATGCTCTGTCGGTTTCTTAGCTGTGTACTTCATGGATTTAATTTGCTTCTTAAGTTACCACAGCAGCTTCTGATTTTTTTTTTCCCTTATCATTGTCCAATCCCTAACTTCATCCTTTCCTGTATCTTTACATGTCAGTATAATCCATGATTTGCTCTTTGTCTTCAGGGTAGCAAAAATGAGTGGGCTACAGATGTGAAAATGAGGTAATGTTCTAAAGGACTAATTGGTTTTGAAGACACATGAGAATGGGAGTGTTTAACAGAAAAGTTATTCATAAAAATAAGGGGGAGCCGTGGAAAAAAACCCATTCCCACAAATTGAAATCCTGACTTGATCAAAGTAAGTATTAGAACTTCCTCTGCCTTCATGAGGGCCAGGATTTCACTTACCTTGTCTGTTTAACATTCTCTAAAACCAAAGAGCAACCCTGAGTTCAAGCCAGCAGGAAACATGTTGATATAAATATGAATGTGGTTTTAATTAGAGCCAAGAGAATAATGGATATTATTTTGAGTAGCTGAGTTGAAAATTCAGGAAATAATAGAACAAGCTTCTTTTTTTTGTTAATTTCTAAATTTCACACTGGCAATAACAAATACTTATTTTGCCCTCTTCTGTTTTGTCATATTTTACCTTATAAAAAGATGCTTAATTTTTAAAGAAAAAGCAGTAACCCCCCCATAAACTGTTGAAACAAAGTTCTAACACTTCTAGAAAAATAGTAAGTATGAAAACATGGAATAAGAGATGTTTTCTAAACAACTTCTTGCTTATTGTGTAGCTGAATCTTTTTATTTAACCTTTCATGTCTGTCCCAGTGGGATATCAAGATGAGCCTGAACTGTGTTCAATGTACTTTCAGAACTGTTTCAGGTTCCTTATGCGCTGAAGTAGAGTCATAGACTTATAGGTAAAAGAAACAAAAACCGTCAGCTTTATTATAAACAAAATGTTTATACATTTGTATTCCTAACACTTTGAGGATGAAAGCTACCATTTTGGAGCAGATGGCATTTGCTTGTGTATTATTTTGCTATTTCCTCTTAACCATGAAGTATCATTGTTTTAATTTTGATTTCTCCATTATAATATTTAAATACTTCTTTGTCTCGGGGCTTTTGATAGTTCTCCTCTGCTAGAGAAAGACATTTCTGAGGAAAGTCCTCATTTAGCATGCAGTCTCGTGCGTATGACATTTAAAGGTTTAAGAAGTCATTCCCATATGCAAGGGAAAAATCACCATACTTTACACTAATGGAATTCTTGTTACTAGCTTATCAAGGGATGGCTGTTCCCAGCAAGCAATCCTATATTGCTTCCAGGGTCCTTGGGGTAGAGGGAGTACCCAGGGTGTGGGCAGGGAGGGGAGGTCCCTTAGTGCCCTCAGGGCCAGACACAATGTACAACACAGCTGTTTGCCCTTGGCTCAGTTTTACCGCGAAAATTGTTATTTTGTGAGAAAGCAGGTAAGGTAAAGCAAAGCAACATGATTAAGAACCCAGAGAGAAGCACACCTATCGAGGGGAAGCCAACCCAAAGGTAGAAGAGGAAAAGTCCTTCAGCTCTAAGGAAAATGGCATCAGAAGATGGTAAATCAGAAACATCAAGGAACAGCTGCTCCAAGGATCAGTGGTGGTTGACCTGCTCCCACCAGACTGGAAACTGGTTGGCTTGTAAAGACCCAGCAGGCTATCCACATCAGGTGTGGTGAGCATGTAATGTTTAACTTAGCAGGCCATTAGTCCCAGCTATTGTGTGTATTAATAAATAATTGCTTTGTATCCCTGAATGGTACATAGCATGCTCACAGGGTCTTGGTCTGTAAGGTAGAAGAAACTAAAACAAGAGTGACCTAGTGAGCAAAAGGTATTTTATGTACAAAACTGATAGCATGTCATGCATGAAACTTCCTTGGGATGTGACAATGCTTTCCATCTCTGTTTTGCTGAGCAGCTGAGAACTTGCCTCTGAAGTCAGATGCTGCTTACTGTCCTTGTCAAAGTATACCTCGCTGGAGGACTTTGACCTCTACTTTTGTAGGCAGAATTGTAAAGATAGGTAAATGACAATAATAAGAAATAAAATACAGAGATAACCAAATTCTTCTGGGCAAAAGAAAGATTTTTCTAATGGAAAATGGAGATCTCTGCCTGAGCAATGGAAATTACTTTTTCATTTCTCTTTCCTCCCTTCCCCCTGCCCCCCCAGCCTGCAAATGACTCACGTACTTGTCAAGAATATCAAACAAATAATAGTTTCATGTCTTATCACAATCACTTTGAACACAATGAATGAATCATTCAAGTTATATGTCACTTGGACGTTAAATAACATTCATCAGAAGGATTTGTCACATTAGTCTGAGAGACCAGAAGGTAAGGTCTCCTCCTTTTTGTGATATACAGGGACTGAATATTAATTGGTTACATCATAGACTTCTGTTGACAACACATATCTCCTTGTAATTTAGCTATGCTTAGCCAAGCATTTGTTTTACACATCCATTATCCACGTCTGTGGGCAAACATTTCACCATTGAAAACAGTATCTCCATTTTTATCATGTCTAGTGGCAAAATGGACCATTTTTATATGTAGTATCTGCACTTCCAGAAGCACATTTAAATTATAAAATGGCTTTATCATAACAGCTTTTTGAGGATTTAGTGGTTGATTTCTAAAGATTAACATCTGGATTCTAAGACAGGAAAAAGTCCAGGTCTTATGTTTAATGCAGTTGCAGAAATTTGAAGACTGAAACTGTGATGTCTAAACTAAAACAATAAGCCATCAATCCCTACCTGTTTTCTTTTTGGAATATATTTCATATTTATAGATACAAAGCTGTTATTTCCTCAGCTGAATTTAAAGTGTCACAGTTAAAAGGGCTTCTGGCTGATAGTTACCAGGAAAATTAGGTAACCTACGGTAGTTTCGAATTGCAAAAACATATGGGTACTGCAATGAGGAATCATCTCTTTCTCCTTTTTTATTTCTCTGACTGTGGCTGTCAACTATGGGCCCTTGGACTGACATTGGTACAAAACCAATTCATTTGGAATAAATATATTATCAGAAAAAATAGTTCAGAAGATGAACACAGTCTCTAGGTATCCGACAGAGGCTGAAGAGAAAGCATAAAACTGGTCAGTGGTTTGCCTGCTGTATTTAATTCTATGGAAGCCATAGTGCACAGTGGAGTTCTGTGCTGGCAAAGACTATCATAAAAGCACAAATTTGACCTCCATAAAATGGTGACACACTTAGCTAAACAGATTTTCGTATTGAATCACTGTGATTAAAATAGCATTTTTAAAAAAAAAAATGCTTATTAAACTGATTGTGTGATTTTTCTCAAAGAAAAATAGATAAAAAGGTTAAACCTTCCCTAGATTAAGGGCTAACATCGTGTAACATGGGTTAATTTCCTGGGTGATTTACACCACCTAAACGTAATCTTTTCCTTTGGATGTGCCTCCCAGGGAGCCTCTATTGACTCTAAAATGAAGCTAGTACTAAGCTTTGAAATACCGCCTCAAAGTATGTGTTTCATCAGCATTTCAACTTATGTCCCCTTTGCTGAAGAGAGTGTTGAGAAAATCTAGAAAAAGGCCTATTAGAAATCCATACAATAAGCTGAGCTCAGCTTTTGATTTGGTTCTTTTCCAGGTCGTAACAGCTTTTATTCTATTGATTTTTCCTAATTAGTTTTGGCTTTATCTTATGCACATTGAAGGCCTTGTCGGCATTAATACTTAACATCTTCCAGCACTGCTGGTAGTCATTCTGTTAGTGCAGACTGGGTAGCCATGGCTGCCAATGTTTAAATATCAGTACATGCAAGTCCCATCTTATTTGGGTTCGGTGATGTGAGGACAGAAGTTCCATCACCTACCTGTTCTGTTCCTTCTGTTATGTCTGTTGGTAGTAACAAAATCAAAATGCTATGATAAATTTGATTCATAGAAAGAAAATGTGCAACTCCAACAATGGTGTGAAAAAGGAACTATTTAGATTTTATTAATAAAGTCAAAAAGATAGAAATATCAATATCCCAGACTCAGATGGCAGAAGCTATTGTTAGAAATCTGAAAAAAAAAGGGGGAATTAAATCAAGTAGAACAGAACAGATTTTCTCAAGTAACAGATTTTTAAATGCAAATTTATGCAGAAGGAAGATTTGCTAATCATTACTGGTAGTGTTTCTTTAACCCAACAGCAGAGCATGTAAGGTGTGTTGGGGGTTTTTTGTGTTTTTTGTTCGTGGACTTATTTTACTTTGCTTGCTAAAAGAATCACCTCTGTTGGTGCCAGGACGTTATGAAGGACAAATGTCAAATCTCAGTGAAACAGCTCAATGAATGAAGAAGGCCCTCAGGTGTCTCTGGTATATAAACCACCTGTTGTCTAAGGGGGAAAATAGATATCAGCTCTGAGAATGTTATATGTCTCTTAGCCACTGTATTTCTCTCACATAGTTTTGTCCAATTATGTTTAGTACATCTGAGTAAGTGTTCCAAAATATTTTATTGATGTAGTCAGCTGTTAACAGCAATTTTCTTTCCTGGATGAAAAATTACTTTTTGTGATAGGCCTAACACATCAAAAAACTTTCTTCTTAACATGCCCATCTTCACATAATTTGTTTGGGATATCCTTATGTAGTGCAAATCTACTAGCCAAGTGTATCCCTGGGTTAAACCAGAGTGAATAATCAATAACCGGGATCTATGTTATGTGACATCTGGGATTATATTAAATTTTTACCCCCTTGTGAGTATGGCACTGTTGTCATAAACCTTTCTGTGAGGTGACACTTTGGTTTCCCTTGAGTGAATGTGAATGTGAATACATGCGTGTGTGTGTCTGCATTAATGAGTGATATGAAAGAACAAAAGCATTTGGAACTAAATCTGAAAAGGTGTAAATCAGCAAAATTCCACGCAGGTTAATGGTGATTTACTGAGGCATACACCAGAGGCTTTATCAGCAGAAAATTTCTAAATCCTTTAGTATGTCTATATCCCCACCTTCCTGAATTACACTAGATATAATTAAGGCATGGCCAATAGATTAATACATCCCTAAAGCTACTATTATTGGTTTTAATAATTTCCATGGTGATAACTATGGATTAATCACTATTTAGCTTAAAGTATTAAAAATGGCTTTATAGTAAAGTAGGCCAAAATTATTTCATAGGTTTGTATTTTACAAAGCAGCGAAAGAATACTAACAATTACAATGAACTCATTAAAATACAATGGTAAATACATTATAAGCTAAATTTTGTTGTCAAAATGTTTCAGATTTTATAACTTTGTTTTATTTAAGGTACCATTAAGCCACTTAATGGAAATCCTGTGGTTTGATGAAACTCCCAGGAGTTTTCTTTTCTCAGATTAATTTTAGTTTATGGAACATTACAAGTGACATTAAAGGGCATTACTAGAGTAAAAAATATTTTCTTTTTGAAATAGAGCACAATGAGATATTTTTATTGCATGTTAATTCCTGTCTCTTTTTTTTTAATACTGATAAATTGCATGTAAAACTACAGGAATGTTCATTCTACAAATATCATTGCATGCTAAGCAGAGAGATATATCCCCTGAGCAAAGAACCATTGCCAAGTTCAGATAAAATAAAATATTTTCTTTACTAGAAATAACATCAGTTGTTCTTTTATAGGAGTAAATAGCAGATTCAAAGCTATATTCTATTGCATAACAAAATGACAGTATGTGGCTTTTGGATGTAGCAAAATATGTAAGAATTCAGAAAAGCTTACTAAGAAAATATATTCATTTGAATTGCTCATAACTCTAGTGGTTCAGTAAATAATAGCAATGCAATGAGCTCTATGCTGAGTAAAGACAGAGGTTATGTAGAAATGGAAACCCAGGTTTTTTGGAAGTAGTGTGGCTAAGAATCAAAGTTGTTGAAAAATTAGACCTCTGTCTGCGTATCATAAATCCCGAAGACACTGTAGGACAGTACATTTTAAATTTTTTTCCCCATCCTTTCTGTTCACATTAAAAGCATTGTAAGTAGAAGCAAAAGGAAATTTATGGAACTCCATGTTAAAATAGTAAAATTCTGAAAGTCGTAGGAAAAATTAGTTGGAAAAGATTACTTGGTTTAAAACACCAGGATTCACACTCTTTTGCATGAAAATTGGTGGCACAGCAAACAGAAATGTTGATTGAGACAATATAGCCTTTATAGACCTCCCTCCCCAAATGCCACCTGGCCCATGAGAGGCCTCAAGGTGGACAGGGCTCTGAATGGAGGCTACCAGGGCTGAGACTTGGGTGATGCAGATGCAGGCAGCATCGGTGCTTCTCTCTAGGGCTGGGGGTGGTGGTGTGGCACTGGTAGGAGGTTAACACTGGTGGATGTCTGGAGACCCCAGGGAAGGTTGATGCTGGAGGAGATGTGTATGAACTCATCTATTGTGGAAAGAGGGACAGGAGTACAAAGGGAAAACGTGTTCAGTCTCCAGTAAAGGCCTGTGTTTGCCATTGGAATTTAGGACTTGCTTTTAGAAAGTAATTAGTCCTGCATCAGTATGGTACAGGATAACTTTAGCTAATTACTTTCAGAAGGCAAGTGTCAACATGCTAGTGGTGACTGTTCTACATCCTTTTGGCCACTATGAGGAAGACAAGAGGGTTCTTACCTCATACTTTTGGAAGTTACTAAACTGCAGTAAAACTGTGAAACCACAAAATCACTAATGACACTTACATTGTCCAAATGAAAAGGAACATTTCCTCATCAGTCCCACAGAAACAATGTGCTTGCATGTGTTTTAATAGGATTTTTGAGCTGTTGACTTAACTGTTTTTATTTTTTTTTCAGTTTGGGTTGCTTGTTATTCCTAGTTGCACTGTCTGAAATAATAGAAATCTTTCTTTAAAAACAATACAATTTACAAGTCAGAGAAAAGAAAATGAAGAAAAGATGGTTGTTCATAATTACCCGAACATAATTGGAGAACACAATAGACATATTGGTTGCAGGTGGCTGACAGTAAGATAGCTAAGAGAAAGTAAACACTATTAACGAAGTATCAATTATTAAGTTTTGCATGCAAAATTAGTATGTGACAAAAGAATCAAAAACTAAAGAATTAATATGAAAAAACTAAATAGACTAAGTAACCAATATGTTGCAGTGTTTTGTATTATTGAAGGCTTTTTGTAACAAGGCTTTCTCACATTTGAATGAGGCTGCCTGATCCAGCATGAGAATCCCTTAGCCAGCCTTGCAGAGAAGCTCGCAGAGTCCAAAAGAGTCTTTCAGAGATTGATGAGGTGCGCAAAAGAGGTCAGCAATGATAAATGCTCATTTATACCTACCTGGAAAGTAGAGATAAGGTGATAGACTGTAATCTAAAATTAATGCTTTGTCTTAGTGGTTCTCACTCACAAAAATATGTAAAGCTGTTCACCTCCTTCTCCCAGATTTCTCTGCTTTAAAACCACTGGTGGGTCCCTTGCCTTGCTGGAATAGGCCCTTTTTAAAGGTTTATGTTTTACGGAGCCAATGTCAAAGTCTATGAAGTCTATGAGCCTTTTGACATCAAACAGACCCACACAGAAACTGATTTTGGAAGGACCAATGTATTTCAGCTGTTTGGAATAAGGTTTGGCTAGCAACTTTTTTTTTTTTTTTTTTCTCTTCTAGCTGGCAGCCCAAGGCATGTATGGTACATATTTGCAAAATTCTTTACATTACAACTTTCAGCCTATCTAAAGGACACTGTAACACACAGAGCCACCTCAGCTAGCCCATCTCATACTGTGCTGGGTAAAGAGATGAGCAGAAACCCGGTTCAAAGACAGGAAGCCAGCGATGGTGGGCAACAGTCCAGCCACCTCTTGCAACACTTTTGCATGGACTCATTGCCAGGCAGACCCAATTACACAGGCAGCTGACCTGAGCTGGTAAGGTTGAAAGGTGCTGTGCTTCCTGGCTTTGATATCCATCTGGGCTTACCAGCGTGAGACTATATCTTAGTTACAGTTACCTGTGTGCTCCACTGTGGAGGACAAATGTGCCCCTAGGTACAAGTGGTTTTTAAGATCACAGCTGACCATTTCACAGTGTTTATTCTATTTGTCAATAGACAGCCCTGAAGTAGCTCATGGGGCTCAGTGTAAAGAGACCACAGTCTTGTAAGTCTGTAATAAAGCACAAAGCTGACATGGTGGTCTCACACCACACTCTAAATTATTTCCAGGAAGAAGGATAACTTTTACTAATTATTATGAGATAACACAATTGTCAAGTGCTATTGAACCCCCCACATTTTCTATAAAACAGTATAATAATAAAAAAAAAATTGGAATGCATCTCCTTTCTACCAGTGAGATTATTTTTAATATCTTATTATTTCTTGTATTTAGAAGATTTTGAACAGCTGTATGAGGCAATTTGAATCAGTTGAAACATAATGTTTGGCTAAATTTCATTAAAAGGGATTATAAAAATAAAAGAAAATCTCTTTCCAATATTTGGAAAGTGCAGGCTAATTCCCAAAATACGTTGAAAAAAAGGGATAGATGTGCTTATTGCAAGTTTCTTTCCTGAAATGAGATCTACATTCATAATTGATTTGCCTGCTTCAGGGTTTACATAAAACAGAATAGACTTTGCATAACTGATTATAAGGGCTGTATGCGTAGCAGAATATTGACAATCATATTTGAAATTACTATATGTTTAGGTTTTTGGTTTTGGGGTTTTTTTCAGTAATGGAGTGATTGCAATTTTCTTCTTTATCGATGAAACAACATTATGGAAAAATACTCTCTTGTGATGAGCTATGATTGAGCTCTCAGTATCCCTGATCTTTTTTTCTGATCTTGACTCCTGTTAATCTTATTTTGCAGAAAAAGAAACTAAATCACAGTGTGGTCAGGCTGACTGTTATGTAAATGCTAAATCTGTTGATATTTGAATTACTATATGGAGTGAAGTTAACATATAAATACTTTCTGCATTTATTGAAAAGCACAAAACTTAAAGTCCAGTAAAAGTTAGAGACTAAAGTTTTCATGTATCAGGAACCATAAAGTTTTATATTATATTAATGAAGAATGAAAAGTCTTTGCTTGTTTCTACAGACCAGATTTAGTATTCTGAATTTAACGTAAATAATGATTAAAAAAAATCAAGTATAATAAAACATGGAACACGCAGGTTACTGAATGTGATAAATATATGTAAATTCCTGGATAATTTGGGAAGGTGTTGTTAGAAACAGGTAAGAAGGAGGATATAACCCACTCAGGGATTAAAAGGCAATGTCACTTTCTGAGCACAGAATTCTACTCAGATGTTGCTGAATCTCAATGCAGCAAGCATTGGACACTTTTATGTTGCTTTGAATGTCCTAAACATATTTTTTTTTATTTGATTGTGTAGCTTATGTTGTCCAGTGATAACTAATGGACACACAGAAAGTATTTTTATTTTAACTTTTCTGGAATTACATCCACGTTTTAGCTTGCTTTGAATTGTCACCATATATTTGAACTACACTTTTTGTGTATATTTAACATCTCAGCACACTGTTTGGGAGATGCTTACACTCAAAAGGAAAGGAATAGAGAATATCAAGACACCTTCAGTTCATACACAGACTACATATACCTTTATCAAAGAAAATTTTCATTATTTTGATATATCTAGTTTAATCTTCTAACAGAATGGCTGTGGGGACTGAGGGATGTTAGAAGAGAAAGGATGTTTACAGTGAAAATTATTTAAAATCTGTGCTGCAACAATTTTACCCTCTCCATCTTGTGTTGGAGAGCTGGACAAAGATTTTTCCCTGATCAGCTTTGAGATTCTATAAAGGTTCCACCAAAGCTGAAGGTTAGAAATGAAGGATTGGGTCTTTCCTGTACATGACTTGTCTTCCTCATTTTAGTCCCAAGAATAACATCAGAATGTATTTATGTGACTAAGAGCTCAGAATAATCTAGCGTTCTTCTCTCCTACTTATCTGCCCTTAGTGCTTTTATTAGGCATTGATGAAAACACTCATGGTCACTTTGTACAAATACAGGGAAAAAAAAAAAAGTATATAGACACACACATATTTCAGAAAATGTGTGTGTGTATATATATGTTCCTATATATTCTTATATGTACACAGATGTTCCTTTCCTCAAAGAACCGATATGTATACACAATATGTATATATATGTTTCTCTCTCTCTCTCTCTCTCGGAGCATATATGAATACAGACACACATACATATATATATATATTCCTTTCCTCAAAGAACTGAGGATTTCTGTACTGAAGAAAGGTAGATGGCACATTCTGGCACTATACAACACTGAATTTTTCAGATATGTCCTTTTTTCCCTTTCAGGTGTTGAAATATAAAATGCCTAGTGAAACCACATATGTGATTTAACACAATCTTTAGAAATATCAAATAAAAATCTATTCTTTTTTATAAGACTGTGATTATATGAGCTATCTGAAATCAAACACAGCTCAAAGAGAACTTGAGTTTTTCTGCTAATAGGCTTCACGATGTTAAGCAAATAGCAATGAACAGGCAAAGACAATTGGTTAGTATGTTCATATTACCTGTTTGTATCTGTAATCTGACTAATGTTTACACATCAGAAACCCAGAATTCTTATTTATAAATTCAAAGATTTGGTCATAAACCCAGGAATCTTGTTACTTACGATTTTTGGTTTTGTAATTATTTCTCTTAAACAAAGTGGAGAGCTGCTCTTTAAGCACTTGCAAAAATCAATCAAATAAATAGATGAACTCTGAAGTTACATTATTTATTACAGGATTATTACTGTAGCATATATGTTGTTTACAGTTATTTTATAAATGACATTAATTGACATCAGTTCTTCTGGATTAATTCTACAAATTAATATTTAATAAGGATTACAGGCATCCTGAGATATGCTATAAGTATTGAGGGATTTCAAATTCATTTATGAAACTGTATAGTTTGTCTAGTTATTGATAATACTCCTCTAGCTGTGTAAAATATATTTAATGTTCAGACAGCAGTCAAAGAAGTAAATAAAAAGCCAAGAATAAAAATAAAAATTACATGCAAGGAGGCAGAGATGAAAGATAAACTGATAAGGGATGGAGCCCACTGCTGTGGTGTAAGCTATAGCCATATTAGCAAGTAGCACAAGGAATTACCTGTGGATCTGCAGAGAGAAACAGGTAGTGCTGAGCACCCAGCGACTACCTGTATGTGTTTTGCTATTTTTTTACTTTAAACTAGTTCTGGTGTGATGGGAAAAATTTCCATTAGTGATTGGAGCATGCTAGGTGAGTTCCCGAAGTGGATTTTCCAGTATACCTGCTGTTGAAAGAAATCCGGTTCACGTGCTCTAAGACTGCACCCTGATGTGAATCAAAGTACGATAAAGCACACCTACATCAACATTTTCATTTGGATCAGTTGTGCAGTTTGGAAACACATTTCCCATCTGTGTCCCCTCACTGCACTTTGCTTCTTATCACAGGGAAATCTTGGGATGCAGAAAGTAGATCCTTTTAGATGAAACTAAATTGAAATGTGCATGACAGGCAGTGACTGGAGGCCAGAATAGAGCTATGTCAAAGTCACTTTGTACCGTGTTGGGTCCTCAGCATCCACTTTTTCATTTCATGTAACTGGTCCTATTCCTATGCACTGCTTGCTCAGTGTGGATGCTTGGAATTCTTGCCTCTGGCACGTACTCCTGACACAGGCTAAACAGCTAACATAGATGTATGCATAGAACATACAGTCTGTTTGTTTTGAATTACAATAAATAACAAGAAAATATGAATAAAATAACCAAAACAGTGCTAAAAAAGAAGCCTGAACAGTGTTTGATACCAACACTGGCTTTGAATATAGAGGCAAAAAAAAGCACTTCTGCTGTTTGTCTTCATGTTTTTAATGACATATTCACTATTGCTGACAACATTATTTTCACTGGTTCTAAATATGAACTACTTTGTAATTAGTTCAAGAAAAGAATTTGACCTTGGTCAGTAGAATAGATTTGTGAATGGAGGAAATGTGTCATCAGCATACCTAAAAATAAGAAAGAAAACAGAATACAGCAATTTCAAGTGACAATGATTGATGTGTGTGCATCTCTACGAAAATGAATGAGCAAGAGCTTTCTAAACACTGGCAAAAGTGAGCTAATAATAAATAATGAAAAAAAGGAATTGACTAAATAATTGATAATGAGAAAATTTGATGTAATAATTATTTTTTCAGAAGGAGGAATGTGAGGCAAAGAGAAAATAGCTTTACATGGAGTCCAGAACTTGATCCAAAGCCTTTGAAGTCAGTGGGAAGCCACTAGATTCCATGCACTTTTTGGCAGCCAAGCACTGTACTTGCAGTGTGAGAAATCTGGCACACATCTCAGCTGCTCCATAACTCAGTCCTGGTCTTATAATATTGTTTCATCAGTTCATTCCTTCACTCATCTTCCTAAATTAATCTCAGTACAATTTACTTTATAGACTCTTTCTGGCCTCTCTAATCTTGATGGTGCTTGTACTCTAAATGATGATTTGAATAAGATTTCCCTGTCTTTTGTCCCCAGAGAAGGGAACACTTGTCAGGGTCAGTAAGAAAAGAGAGTACCTTACTGGGGAAAGTGATTTCTATAATATCATAACTAGTATCACTGAATTCATGGACAATTTTTTAACTGACTCTTTTGGCTATAGACTCTTATATTTCTGTCCATCCTACTTTTTGCTTCACATCTTGGCAGATAATTTAAACATTTACCTCCTGCCTGGCATTTCTACTCTTGACTAAATCAACTTCTCTTTATTTTTTTTTTCCCAGAAATGTCAGCTCCTCAGGGAATACGCAAACTAAAAGGAGAAATAATATCTTCAAGTTGTCAGAGAAGGAGCTGGAGCTGTTCAGCAGAAGTGGCAGAAGAGTCAAGGAGTCTTGCCTTGTTGTGAGATCCACAGCTGAGAGTTCATGGATCTCTATGCTGGGATACCCTGACAGGTCCCTCAGCTCTCCAGCAGTCCTGGCAGGTGTAGCTGGTGTCCCCATAGGATCTGGGTAAAGCTCTGCAGCCCTTCAACTGGCTGGACCTCCATCAACGTGTCATCACTCTTGACTGCAGGACAACTACACAGCAAAACAATAATGTGGGCAACATCTTTTGATAATTTTAAAGCACAGAAGGCTTTGCTGAATCTGAAAATGTCAGTCTGGTCCTGCCCCATTGGTAAAACTACAAAACTGAGAAATGTAAGAGATTTAAAACAAAGCAAAACAAGAACAACACACACACACACACACACACCCCAAACCTTAGCAATTATGTCATATAGTATTGTTTAAAATATTTAAGGTATAGGAAGCTTGCCACGGTGACTCATTTGTCCTCATGATTTTGTAAAATGAAATGTTTTTATAATGCATGCTTATAGAAGACAAAGTACTTACTAGAATAAAAGATGGGATTTGGATGTAAATAAGACTGACTACATTTGCAAAATAGGATACATTATTTTTGGCATTGAATTTCAAATGTGAGAGATCAGCATTGCATTACAGTGTTGCTTCTCTCTGATGATACTGGTTTTGTCAGTTCCTACTGACTTTTAGGAATAGATCATTAATTAAAACCCTAACATGAATTTTTCTAAGTTTCTTGTATTATTTCTTGATCTGTAACCAGCTCTGTTTACAAAAGAAAAAAAAGAAATGACAGGAAAGAAATACATTGTTAGGTTTTCTTTCTCTTCTTTTTTAAACAGGAAGGCTTGGAAGCTAATTTGACATTCATATGACAACACTGTATGGGTCTGCGTTCTTACAGAGAGCATTTGGAACACATGCAAAATTCAATGTGTAAATCAACAGCTGCTAAGTAAATCATCCACTTCAAATGACTAGTGCTGAGGGACAATCACCATAACACAAAATTTTATGTGAAGGAAGAAGCAAGTAGGATTGCAAAAATGCAACTGTCATGCTGGTTTACTTGTTTAAAATTAATTAGATACAGAGATTTCAAATTTGATAAGTGAGGATATGAGAAATCTAAGGAACCAAAATGAGAGAACAAATGAAGTTGTAAGGACATCCCTGGTGACATACAACAGTAAAAAAATCTGAATGTATATCACAGAAGAGCAGTCAACATGATACTTAGGTACTATAAATATAAAAAAAAATAGTATGTATTTCTTTTTAGGCTTTCATATGTCGGAGAAGACTTTTGAATCACAATTTGTTTTATAGTGAATATAATTTCTGATACTCTACCCTCTTCCTCTTTCCCACATCTTTCTGGTTCTTTCCTGTTTGAGAAATGACACTAAACTTAATAGTACTACTTGCTTGTATAAAGTAAACTGACACAGTTTCTGTATCTTTCTTGAAAATATAATCTCCTCTTAGCTTAAAATACAGTTTATACATAGATATAAAGTAAATAACTTCTTCTTTGTGTCATATTTTAAGTAAAAAAGACCAAATAACTTGTGGTTTGTTGCTCACAGATACAAATTTATTTGGACTTTCAAATGTCAGATTATTGCAAAACAGATTTATATCGGTTTATGTGTAGAAACAGCTCAGGCTTATAGAAGACAGAAAAAAACCCTCTGCAGAGGTCACTGAGAATACAAACACAAGTTGTTCTAGAACTGCTCCTCTTAATTGTCTTAGATCTCTTTGCAAGGCGCAGTATTGTAAAGGAAGAACGATTCGATTGTGCAGTTTAGAAGTTAAATTGAAACAGTTAGTTGTTTTCCCTGTCAGGGCTATAGATGAGAAAATGAGACTGGAGAAAAATGCAGTAAGATCCTGACAACCTGTATTTCTCTTCCCTCCTAGCTGGTCCCAAGACAGATCCCCAAATTATAGCTGCACAGGTGATATCCAAAGTAAAACAAGCAGAGAGACATGAAACGATAACAATAAATGGATAATAGTAGTGCAATTACTGATAGTTCCTCTCAATCTTTGTTACTGCTTCCATATAAAAAAAGCATGGCAGAAAGAGAACAGAATTCTAGTGTTTCAGAAGTAAAAATGAATCAACTTTGGGACACACTTTCTTGGAGTACGTTACCTCTTAGTGAAAAGATGGAAAAAGCAGACCCCTGGAAATCCTACAGACCCTGAGTACTACAATGGAGGAAGATGTTTTTAAGCAAGTTTTCAGTAGCAAACAGATAAAAATTAACTACTCTGATGGCATGTAAATTTGAACAGCTAGATGAATAATAAAGAAAAAAAAATAATTGGAGGCATTCTGCCAAAGAAATACATCTGATACATTTCAGTCTGTTATGGGCTAGATGTTATCTGGCTTGTCTACTCAGTTACAAGTTAATTGGAGGAATGGGATGTTCTATCAAAAAAAATTAGTACTGGTCTGTTAGCCATGTCCTAATCAAAACAAAAGGACTCAATGAGTTGCCATTGTGACTTCCAATCAGTATTTTAGTTGTATTTATGGCATCCTTGGGATGAAAATCAGAATTCTTGTTAGATGCATCCTTTCATAAATTATCCAATAATAAGACATATTTACATATAAATGTTTTAAAGCCTCAAAATTATGCTTGCAGTTTTGCTCCACTGACTTATGACGATAGTTGATTTTAACAAGGCTTCTCACTGAGTGAGACATGCAGAACGATGAAAGAACTAATTCCCTGACCAAGCTCTGAAATTCATATAAACCTTGAAGATACAGGGGGTATGCAACGCTACCTTAGATTATGGCCCAGAATTCTTCAATCTGATGATTCTGAAGTGTTTACTCTATATTATTAGATCTGAATTTATTTCCATTTGAATTTACTAGCCATTGTCCCTTACAGAGGTCTGGTCAACATCTCAAATGAGTTTTTCTGTATCTTCCAGTTAAATCTACTGTTGCTGATGCAAGGTTTGGAAGTTTATTCCCTTTTTTGCCCATTTGTTGTAACATGTGGGAAGAAGTAGAAGGTGACTATGCATGAAAAATGGAGATACAAGAGAATAAAAGTACTCTTCTAGCTTGTGAAGTGGAAGGGTTTTTTCCTAATACTTATGACCTCAGTAGTAAGCAGATTTAAACAGCCCTGCATGTAAATGTTGGTTCACATATGTCTTGCATCTGGTAAATCGTGTGGGGAAAACCAGAAAGCATCAGGGGACTATGCATAGATATGTGTATATAGAAATAATAAAAAAAAAATATGTGCACACTATTATTGACAATAAATAACACACATAAAAGTGTCTGTATTTTTTTTCTCCAGCTATCAAAGGGTACATCTAGAGGGCCTAGTTAAAAGAGTCGACCTAGTAAATATGTTTAAATCTTTCTGTGACCCAGGGCTTACATGTGTGTTCAACATTGCATGCCCTTGCAACAGAGATAATCGTTTCCTTCTACTTGAGTGAAGTACATTAAAGCTCTTAGCACATTTGAACTTAAAGCGTGAGCCTACTTTTAAGCTGAACAGAGGAACAGAGAGTTTAAAAAGGAAGCAATGACCAGAAAAGTGTGTGTTGAAGCACCTGAACAATTTCTTTTTCTTTTATTATCTTGTCTACACAGTTACTAACTCCGCAAAAAACCCAAACAAAACCCAATACAAAAAACCTGACATATCAATACTATAGTCTACCAAGATCAAATTCCTTTTAGCTACAGAGTGTACCGTGCACTGGGTTGTATTCGAAATGAATGAATTAATGACAACTCACTTTATATTTTCATTTAAGGCTCAAATCTGCAATCCATGCTGATACTTAACACTGAAGGAGTATCACTGAATTAATAGAACTGTCTGAGTGAATGCTATTCACAGCATGAATGAGGATTGTAGAATAATTTTAATCTTGTTGGAATGACTGAGTGATTCAGTTGTGTCACTAAAAAAGGTTTCATACATATTATTTCCTTGGTATTTCAAACCTAAATTTAATGTATCTTGCTCCCTCTCTCATGTCCCTTTCTTTAAATCAGTATATAGTATACATAAAAGATACTTAAAAAGGTCATTACATTCTCACATACTATATAAATAACATTCTGAAAAGTTACTTGATGAACTAATTTTTCAGTCAAAGACTCCTAATTATTATTTTTAATTAAATACTGGATTATTACCTTTGATAGACTTAGAGTTTTGATAGTATGATTTGGCAACTTCTCATCCTTCTGTAAATTCCTTATCTTAATTCAAAGACCAGCAGTATCTTAATGACTCTTTTTCAAAGGCTAATAGGGTATATTCTGAAGTTAATTTACTTGGTCTATAAGTGACATATCATTGTAGCTAAGCATTTTCATCAATGTAGGCTTAATGATTGCATGGATCACCATAGAAAATTTTATTAACTTGACTACTGACTCCAACTCTAATCTAGTTCCCCTGTCAATTTCCTGTTATAAACAAAATAAGTCTGAAGTGATATTGAAGAGAATGATGTCCAATTAGAAAAATAAAAAAGTGGATTTTAGATTTTTTTTCTCCTTTACTTGTTTTATCTTACCTTTTCTTACATATTTTTATGAAAACTCATATAGTAGTTGGAGCTTTTCTTGCATGAAGTAACCACCACAGAGAGATGATTTTGATAAAGACATCTCATTCATCTCTGATGAATACCTCTTCTGTTGATATTCTTCTCCTTGTTTCTATTTTGATGATAAGCGAAATCAAATTTCATAATTATTTTTCATCTGTATTCTCATGAGGAACTTTGAGAGGAAAATAAGTGTTTACAAGTGACATTACCTTGTATAAACTTTACTAACTCTGTCTCCAAAACTTTTGCTGTTGCAGCTATACAAAGATATACAAAGTCCTTCCAGAGGAAATGATAACTGTATTTATGCATATATTTAACATACAAAGGACATACATCTATATGTCATTAAATAAAGTGTGTTGATTTAAAATTTTTTAAAAAGGTATTTTTTTGCTTCTAAATAAAGCATAAAGTTATTGTCTGGTTGATCTTATTTACAGGTTGATCTTATTACATAGGCCTAATGCTCTTCTCTAATTTATGTGAAGTTTGGTGGTTGTGGGGGCAGTACCATAATTGACTACATTCTGGAGCACTGTGAAAGCTCCCTTAAAGTTTTTGGACAGTGTAAAGTGCCTGCTTTACTGTTGTTCTTATTCTCTAACTCCCTGTCTTTATCTGTCAATCTATATTCAAATAAGTCGGTGTGAGAGAAAGTTCTAAGTAGGACTCTAAAAAAACGATAACTGTTGTTTAATGTGTTTCCCCCTGCCTCTTTTAATGGGCAGGTATCAGTTTACTAAATAAATGTGAAACAGCTTCAGATTGTAGTTAGTCTGATCTTCCAACCTTATCTGGTGAAAACATCAAATGACAACATACATTTGTAAGAGGCTGTAGAGCATAAGGTTAAAAAAAAGGCCAGGTAGAATTGTGAGTACTGTCCTCTGTTGTCCCCTGTTGAGGACAGTAAACTGAAAAAATAGGGCTGCAGTATCTCTTAAAGATCCTTTATAACATGCCAAAATCATTATCATAGCATTGTTAGTAATTACAACTTGTCTCATGCAATAGCCAGTAATAGCCTGTAAGAATTAGTCCACTGTATAAAGTAATTAACATGTTTGTATTAAAATTCAAGGGTCGGTGTACAGAAGGGTTTAAAATGAGACTTATGCATTGTCTTACTAGGCAGGAAGGAGCACATTGCTACTGTTGAATATTGAATCACCAGCATGGAGGATGTACTCACCTGGTCTGCCAATATTATTTTTTCCAAAGCATTAACTATTGGTAGAGCTGGAGGAGGTGAAAATAGTAAAAATGCCTCCCACTTTCAAAGGAAAGCAAAGAACAAATTTGTGGGCTTGTGAAGAAAGTCTTGAGCATTTGATACTTGTGTAAATAGTGCAGTGACGTGTATTCATGCCAGCCAAAAAAAGAAGGAAAAAAAAATTGTCTGGGAGGATGGAAAAGTGGAAATGGAGAAACAGAAAGTCTAAGTTATTGGTATACTGATATCACAATATGGGAGTAGACATTTGTTAGTTGCTCCTGAATGAGAAGTAAAGTGAGAGTTTTTCTATGCCTTGAGGCGAGGGAAATTGAGCCACATCAAAAGGAAGGAAGACCATAACAATTTTGCACAGGCAGACTGAGGGCACATCTCTCAGTGCAGTACCATGTTGGGATATAGGGGTCACAGCTGAATAAGACAGATCCAAACCAGGAAGAAACCTACCCACATCAGTATAATATCACATTTGGGCTAATTTGCGCTACTGGGTAACACTAACCCTATTGTTTCTTTGGTTTATGCATCCCCCTACCATCTCTGCATTCCCTCTATCCCACAATTAAAAATAAAATTATAGCTTTGTCCTTACTTTTTCCAGGAGAACAAATTATATGTAAAAAAAAAAAAGCAAAAAAAAAGCATTTTGTTCCCTGCCCCATTTATAGCACCTCTTACACTCTCACATGGAGGCTGCCAGACTCAAATTTTTGCAAAGGTTGCAAGTCTCTTTTTGTGGTCAAAGCTGTGAACAGATGCACAAAGGGAGAAGGCAGACATTTAAAAAAGAATCACACGGAAGGAACAGATACAGGGAAATTTTTAAACCTGAGATACTCCTACTGTGCAGCCAAATACACTGCCAAGAATCCACAGATGTACAGCACACGGGTGTGCAAAGCTGTGACTGTTAGAGGTGTGAAAAGACTTCTTAGTATGTTCATTGAATAGCAAACGTACCCATCTGTTCTGTTGAAATAAGTAAGATCTACATCTAGAATCTCGTACATTTGGGAAGTTAACATTTCTGGGGAGTGACATAACAGAGGTAACAAGGTGCGCTCCTTGGTACTGACATGGGTGAACTCCTTCAGTATCCAAAAGTAAATATTCAGGGCTTAAGAAGGAGTTACACATTTTTTTCTCACTCATGTTTCTGACATATCATTTCCTGTCTATTCGGTTTCAGCCTGTGTTATCTTTGCAGGGCAGAGCAGCAGCATACCTGGCCAAATACCTCTTTTGTGTCTTATGAATGGTGACAAGGAAATTGAACAACAATCCCCATGGTAGATATTTGTGGAATAGTGAGTCCAAGATGGAAGCTTCTTTTTAACTTAATTACTATGGGATTCCTGTATATCTTGAGGTTTGAAAAAATAGAAGAAAACATTTTGAAAACACCTCTTTGATTTTGAACCCTGAAATTCTGAGATTTCCTTCACAAAGGAAGGTGAGCCCACTGGCAGACAAACAAAAAAAAAAAAAAAAATAAAGACTTGTGTGCTTCAAACAAGATGAAGCTGGAGCTACCTCAGCCTGCTATGCCTCTGAGTCTGAATCTGCATAGGTGCACAGTTCTTGCCTAACTCTCATTATGATCAATAAGGAGGGGAACAGATAGTTAAGTTCCCTAGGGCTGAATCACATAGTCATTTCTTGACCATAACTCATATATATACCTATCCTGGATTAAACCCTATTATAGCCATAGGTCTTTATTGAGATGATAATACTCAGAGCACTCACCAAGAGCTGGGATAACAGTATTCATTTTTCTCAGTGGTTAACTGGAATTCTGCCCTTCCAGAAGAAGAGGTTTCAGCTGTGAAACTGCTATAGGCTACATATTTTCTAGAAGGACTGTATCCCCTCCTCCTCCTGTAGTTTTCAAGTTGTCCTAGAGAACAGCGAAGAATGGATAACATTTGCAGCCAGAGCAGCTTGCAAAAAGGATCAAGGGGCTAGACAGAAGAGTCCTTAATTTCTCTTTTCTGTGCCCAGATTTATTTATGCATTTAACATTAATCAGTCACTTAATAAAAATTAAAATAATAATAAATATCTTTAAAAAAGAAAAAGATAATTTTGGAAGCAGGATTCATGTATCTCAGTTGAGTGTCCAAACCACCAGGTTAAGGAGTTGCATCTCCTGTTAGATAAGTATTGTAGAGTGTGATATTGTTTCTTTCTTAGATATAATTTTCCTTAAAAAAACCCAACCTTTGTCCCTTGTTGCACACAAAGACAAAATGAAACTAAGAGATACAGGGTTCTGGAACAATTTTGAAGCCTGGACGTCAGTAATTGCCATAGAAATGAGAAGTCCTTTCTTCCTCTCTGCTTTAGTGTTATAAACTGTCACCACTCACCCACCCCTTCATCCCTGGCCCAGAATCTTTACCTTTCTCATGTAAAAATGATATAGGGTGCAAAACAAATTCTTGAGAGTTTTCATCATAGTGATATGCAGTTTTAACTATGCTGTACTTTCAGAATAAAAGCTTGGTTCATGGTTCTTTTTTGCTTCTGCTAATTTATGTTCCATGTGAATTGCTCTGATTTCCCAAAGCGATAGAAAGGTTTTCTGTGGGGTTTGGGGGAGCACAGAGATACCAGGCTTCTTTCAGAAGAAATAATGGAGCTGGATCAGTTCTGTGATGTTTGTAATTTTGTTAGCAATACTGAAAGGTCACAAAAAAATGTGAGTTAAGAATACTGTGCTCAAGTCACACCTCTGGAAAATGTGGCATGACCCTGCTCTGTATAGTCATTGTTTATTCACTGCTGGTGGCCAGTAATATAGGAACTTTTGATGCTGCCAGGTCCCATGATTTTTCTCCAAGAAATCTGCCTCCCACACTGCAAGCCTAAAGCTTTGTGCTAAAAATGAATCAGCACCAAGATTAGCTTTAAAATGTATTTGATCAAGTTGAAATTATAGAGGTTGAAATTTAAAATCAGGCATAATCAAAACAGGGAGAGATTAGCAATTTGCTACTGTGAAGAACATTTCAATCTATAAAATCAGTAAAGGCAGCCTGAAAGCAAAAGAAAGATGTCAATATTGGAACTGCACATAAACTCACCATCCAATGGCCAGTGTCACTCTGTAAGAGTTTACAAAATGGAAGTACATTTGCAGCCTTGGGCACCGGAGGCTCAGTGTGTTCATCCTGACCAGCACGGTGCACTAAAAATCACCCGGCTACATGTAACTCTTTCCTAGAGCAGAGACATAATGTTGCAACCCAAATCAAAAAGCAGTAAGTAATTCAGTTGCGCTTTGTGATATTCATATTTCACATAATTTGTTTGATAATATTCAGACCACCAATAGAAAACACTGAAGGGAGACATTTGTTTCGGAAATACCTCTTCATTAAAGCATAGTGGTTTCTCACATTCATTGCTACTATAGTTTTCTTCATTATTCAATAGCACTTTCAATCCCCATGTGTGTGACTTTCATTATTACGGATCATTTTTCCTTAGGATGCGTGATTTAATTTTAATGCAGGAATCTAAATCAAAATCCTTCCCTATTTAGTGGCTCTCTAGTGTAATAAAAGAGAGCAAGGCTTAGCCCTCTGCTTTTGTGCTCAGGAGCATTTTGCCCTGTATTTGAATTATGATAAAATCAATAGGAAGAGCCCAACAGTTAAAAGTAGGAACAAAGTTTCCCTATATGAAACTGGAGAATATTTTGTTTTTCCCAGCACAAAAATGCTGCAAGCAAATAGCTTGTTAATTCAGCATCTATCACCATTTAACCTTGTTTGTCCTCTTGTTGATAGAATAACACAATTAAAAGGCTTCCCCTTTGAATTATCAGTGTCTGAAGTTAAAATGGTCTGTGTTTTATGAAAGCTGTGTTCTCTGTTAGTTCCATAAAGACATCTCTGAATTGTTCGCTGTGGCTGACTCTTAGCATCTCTGGGAGTGAGGCACCAATGAAAGCTTTTCTCTTGCTGGCATATAGCCAAGGCAAGCCATGATCTAATACTGCAAATAATTTTTCTCTTTCACGCCGGGGAACTACTGTGTTAAAAGCCAGCTTCCTTTCCCAGCTCCAGGAGAGCGAGGCACAGACAGGTGTAGCCCCTTTGATTGCAATGTAACCAGTCTCAAGGCCCTCCACCGCCAATGCTTCAGTGCACAAGCATGAAGGAGAACGAGCATATTTTTCCTTACTCTCCATTTTTAAACCATGGCCTAATCAGCAGCTTCACAAAAGTGTCTTGGCTTGTGCATAATATTTTTTTTTCTGTCTGAATACAAAGCTGAATACACAGGAAATTATGTCATTGAAGGGATCATGTCTTTTTTACCTAAGGCGCTTTCTGTCAGTCCTGACATGATCTTGAACTTGAAATTCAAGAAATACAAATGATGTTAAAAAAAAGATTTAAATACAGGTAATGTTAAGAAAAAAGACTTGAGCTAGGACTTTGTGCCATAAAAGATGTATACGCTCTCTGTTGTTTACTACAACCTCCCCCACCCCACCCAAAAATAGAAGGAAGAGGTGTGGAAACAAGGGGCTTGCTTGCTGCAAATATGGCGGGAATGGCAAGAAATCTGAAAGCAGTGTTATCTACAGTGTGGAAAAATACATTTTCTATTTTATTATATTTACCCCAGGTTTTCATGCTATCTTCATGTCAGTTCAGCTTCAGCTGGTGATTACAGCTGAGCAGCTGAGGGTTCCCCATTTCTAAAGGTAGCCCTGCTGCTGGTCCCATTGCTGTTCAACGGTCAGTACTTTCCCAGTAAGGAGTTTCCCTGGATGTCACATAATACCTGATATTTGCTGGGGGTTTTTTCCCCTCCAGAAGCAAAGTGATCCTCTGAAGCCTCTGCACCATATGCTACTGTATGCTAGAAGTCTGTCAGCTCTCAGGGGATGAGCAAGGTTGACCAGATTCAGGAGGTGATGGATTAGCGGGGTCTCACTGTGTACCTGAGCCCTTGCCCTGGAGTGGTGTGGCGGTGGAGGTAATATTCAGGGTGATGAAAAAAAAATCACTGATGTTTTATGCCAGCTTTGTGTGGGAATAAATGACAATATGCAAGGAGATGCTGTGAAGAATCAGCTTCTGCTGTCCTACAGAAAAGATGCAAAGCCAGGTCTTTTGCCAGCTGAAGTACCTCTTTCTGAGTAAGGCTGGAAACTAGCTTTGATGTGATGTTCTTTGCTCTCCATTTCTGAGGTCTATCACTTCTCCACTGTCATGAGTGCGCTTCTGTGAGGCTGAAATAAACTGAGACACAAGTTGTGCCACTGTGGCCTCCTTACCAAACTCCAGCATTTACTGTCTCCCTGATTAGCTCAGATGAGGAGCTACACTGATACAACTCTATGGGTTTCAGGAGCCAGCTTTTGTCCCTGCTTTGACCTCTAAATCCCTCTGTCACTTCTGGCCCTTATTCTGGACTTTGTCTCCTACATCCTGGGAAACACTCCTACTCCTTTCCGAATGGATGACAGCATGGTGGGTTTTGGTAATGATCACACTGAGAGCCCATTACCAAGGGCTGTTTGGAACATGCAGCTGTAGCTGAGGAGGAATGTGAGGCCTGTTGCTGTGATGTTAACCTTCTTCCATGCACCTTGCTTGTAAGAAAAGGGCCTTTGGGAGAATTTCTGGAGGTCTCCAGGTTTAGGGAGCTGGCCTATACCTCCCTTTGTAGTCATACGTAGCAATATATAGCTGTGAACTACATATGCTTTAAAGCGCCAAAGCAAAAAGAGGAAATACATACTAAACAGAAAAAAAAAAGTTGCAACCTTTTGCAAAGGCAAAAATAAGGTGGAAATCAGATCCTAACATGGGTTGACAGATGTATTGGCAAAATACTATAGGAAACAGGAATTGCATCTCCACTCAGCTAGTATACTAAAAAGGCAAAACAAGGCAAAGGACTGGCTACCAGGCTGAATGTCCTGTGGTAGTGCCATACTTATGCAGAGTGCCAATAAGGAGTGGCTGGAGCTCCACTTTGTTTCCATGATAGCTCACGTGCTTGCCAAGGTCCACAGAGAGGATTCTGATGGGCCTTTTAAATGAGCAGTTGTCTGCTTCGCATGTGGTGGCCAACTTGAGCCATTTTGCCCATCAGCCAGATGGCTTTTTTCTCTGACACATGGTTTTTCCCATTCCCTTCTCCATTTTAAGCTTGGCTATGCAAACAGTATTTTTGCCTTGTACATTTGCATGTACAATTCCCCCCCCCCCCCAAGTATTTCAGGATGGAAACAAACTAATGAATTAATTCTTAATTAGAATCAGGACATATGCCAGACAATTCATTTTGTAATTAGAATGACAGAAGAATGCTATTAAATGTCTCACAAATAGATATTTATGCAGAGAAAATTTTTTATATCTTAGGTGCATTAAGATCATCTAGGAAAATGCTAGATTTCATAATCACCTGACAGGTAAATACACTGCAAAAGTAGACATGGTACCAGGTTCTGATCATCTTTCCAGTTACTACTTATTAACACTTTTTAAGCCTCAACATTTCTACTTACTGTAAAAAAAAAAAAATAATTAATATATAATTAATGTGCAAGAATCTTACAAAATTGGTGATAATTCTTGGTATTTTTAGGCCCAGAAGTCTCTGATGGTTTTGTGTATACAAAAGGACTATGTATACCATCATGTGTACCTGGTGAAACAGGCATTTTGTACCTAGAAATAAACAAAAAGATTGCCAGTGTTCACCTTAATTACCTGGCAACCTAAAACCACTGGCCAAAAATGTTGTGTGACTTAGACTTTTAGGTTCTTTGTCCTCAAGTCTTACTTTCTCCCTAGTTGATTCAACACATTGTTTTACATTTAATATTGAGCATCATGAGTTTGTCTTTTACCTTAATAACTGAGGCTTTTGTTCAGAAATTATTGCTATCTTACTGCTTCTCATTGTTTTCAAGGGTGGGTTTTTTTGGTGATGTATATTACTAGTGATTACAAGCTGAGGAAAAGAAGTCTGGTGCCAAGTGAAAGACTGTCAGCTCTGGCATCATATCTTCAAGATAGTTCATTGGTGACCAACTTTCACATCATTTAAATGCAGATTTTATAGCTAGCATTGAAATATCAGCACTGTGCCAAAAAACAGCTTTCCTGTTGAAAATAAATCAAAATTGATTCAAGAAAAGTCTGCCCTTTCTCTTGTTAGGAGCTGTCTGTTTCTCATCTTCAACCCTTGTTGTTCTTCTGCCAGAATGGTCATGGACCAGGCATTGTTTGGCTGTGTGAGGGTCTGGTAGAAGAGAGAAACTGTTCTGAACATCCCTCTCCACACTGAAAAATGTTCAGTTCAAACTAACTGCTACTGCTTTATAGCCCATCATAGGCACTCATTCAGGTATTAGGAATGCCATGAATGCTTTCATACTCATGCCAGAGTTGTCTATAACATAAAGACATTTTACTTTTTCTCTGCATGAAATATCAGCAAAAGTGAATTTTCCAAGTATATTTTTTTTTCACCAGAAGACTGTTTGTTTGGTTTTTTTTTTTTTCTTGTGCTTTACTGAAGAATTTCAAATTTGAAATAATGGGGTTTGGCCTTTCAGAAGGAACATTCTAGAGGCCTCATTCTTTGGTATTCAGTTAGGAAACCAACCATGAGATGCTATCTTCCCCTTTGAGAAAGAAAACACAGTGTAATATGGAAAACTTCATGGTTCCCATAGTATGGTCCTGCTGATGGTTCCCCTGAAAAGAACAAAGACACTTTAGCCAAGCTATAGATATGAAAAAAAATGTAGCAGTTTCATTTAAAATGTAAATATTTCATGGTTTATTTCTATTTCAGATGGAAGCAGTTGCTTTTGAAGAAAAAAAGCTTGAGATCTAAATTCCTATCAGGTAATAAAGTCAAGGGAAAATTATTTACACCTAATTGTCATATAAAATTTATTCCTATCTTGCACTACAGTTTCCATTTCACTTTTACTCTTCTAGGTCAGCACTAGAACATGTTCAAGATGCAAATGCACAACATCACAAATCCCCAGGTACTCATTCTTATTAAGAAATGTAGTCCTACCATGATCATGAGATTGCTGTTGCTAGAGAATGTGGATTTTCTCTTCTCACAATGTTATTCCTTCTTGCCTGCTTCACCTGAAACATCTTGGAAATGGTGTCAAAGCTGGTGTATTTATGAATGCTGACAGGTGGTAGGTGTTACAGCAGTAAATACCTCTTCCAGGCTATGTCCAATGCAGCACACTGTTCAAGCCACCAAGGCAGTGATACAATTCATGGTGCCATGTATGAGGAGTAGCCAGAACAATAATAATTCCTATCCGGGATCTGTCATTCTCAGGAATGATTGTTCTTATCTAGATTTTTATGAAGTGCAGTAGTTACCATGCTGGATGACCTTTGAAAATAAGTAAACTTTCATAATTCATGTGAAGGGTTCAGAATAAGGGCATTCTACAATCCTCATACTGTATCTCTATTCTATTTCTTTAAATTTAAAAAAAAAAAGAGAGACCTCTTTTCTCGTTTTCATTTTCCCAAGCTTTTGTCAGTGCTTTCAAAATGCATCAGAACTGTAAGACAACACCCTGTCCTCATTTCTACACATTGTTTGTGTACCAGGCTCAGAACTGCCATTTCACATCACAGTACATTGATTTTTAATGTTCTTTTAATTTAGACTAAAGATGCAGAAATCTTAGCTCAGTTAGGCTGCATGCTGACCTGCATTTGAACTTCTTACCAGCTGCTCTTAGGACTCTGACAACAATTCTTTTTTTAAAACCACAATTAGAAAAAAAAAAATAAATCATTAAATGGCATTATAGGTTGTTTTTAATTATGTTTTAACATTATTTTTGTTCAGTCAAAAACAAACGTGCTTTCAAAACGGTTGTAGGATTTAAACAGATGCAATAATCTCACTTACTTCTGTCTCATTCCCTCTTTAGATCTATTGCTGTTATCTGATTTACTAAGACATAGCAGCTGGTATGCCCTTTTTGAGCTAGCTTTGCAAGATTAAATTCTGCCACCTTGACCTAGCATAAATATTGAGAAGTGGCACAACCCAGGTTCATCATGGGATCTGGTGCATGAAATTAATGCTGGAAAGTAGGATAACACAGTGACAGTGACATGGATGTGTCGGTCTGGATAATTCTGGAGCTCTGGAAGAGGGGAAAAGTTCAGTAAGACAACATTACCCTACTGAGTAGTGCAAAAGAAAATAATGTGTTCCCATATAAGCTGTTTGGGATAGAGAGGAGTAGCAGGAGTAGGGTATTATCATATTTAAAATTGATTGATATGCTCTGAAATGGGACACTTCCAAAGCTTCTGCAGTCCGCTTTATAGCCTGATGTTACAGTTTACACTTAGCTCAGTTCAAAAAAGAAGAGAAATGCTCCTGAAAACGCTGGAGCAGTGAAACTGGGAGCTGGTCCTCCGAAATCAATAAATGATATTCCTGTTGACTTCACTGGATATTTTAAGCAAGCATAGACTGCAGAAATAACTCTCATTTTTTAGCAGAAAGTATGACTAAAAATGAGGGTATTTTTAGCATACTTTTATTATTCTTACAGAGCCAGTTTTAGCTTAACCTTCCCTTTCTAGGGCATGATGAAAAGCCGCAAAAACTGTTGTATTCTTGGTTTCATTCCCAACGGCATACTGGCATACTACTTGCACAAAACTGCCTTGAGCAGTATTCTGTAAACTAAATGATGATTATGCGTATATGAGCACTGGGCCAATAAAGCACAGAATTTGCTATTCACATTTATAACTGCTGCGTGGCATCTCTTTCTATTAAGGAAAAGAAGGTTTCTTTTTATACTAACAGACTGAAGAAAATACAAATCAACTTGAAAACCTCTGTGCAGGAATATGTACACAAACAGAGTTTAAATTGATCATATCTTCTTTGGTGCATGTAAGCCAAAAGGGATGATTTAGCTGTTTTGGTACTATAAATCTTAACACACTAATTTATTTCCAAATCGGAATTTGCTGTTTGATCAAACTAGACACTGTAGCTCCTAATAAAATAATAATTTGGTCTGCATTAAATGTCATTCTGAAGTACTGTTCAGAGTGTAGGCTTCTAAAGGGCAAAATCGACTCAATTTTTAAAAAAGAAAATTTACCAAAAAAATCCACCTATAACAGATGCTCGAGCATATGGCTAGGTTTTAAGTGAGTGCATAGTTGAGCACAGAAAATAAATAAGAGCATGACAAGTCCCCCCCCCCTTCTTCTTTTGCCCCATAGATACACTAATCACATGGTCACCAGATGGCATATACAGAGCTTTGAATGCAGTACAATATTTATAGCCACCAATTTGTGGCCTTGAAGTCTGAATATTAAAATGCTTATTTCATTTTGTGGAAAAGAAGTATTTTAATATTGTTTATTTTTGTTGTTATTATGACTTGGAGCACAGAAAATAATTGGTTTTGCAACCGAAGTGGGCAATTGTGCCTTGAAATTACCTCAGTGATCTTTAAGCCTTGGTGAAGATGGAAACAGATAGAAAAGCCAGTTGTGAAGCCCTTAACCTGGAAACCTCTACCACCCTGAGTGGAAAAACATGGGGCTTAATCTTGTCGGAAAGCTGAGGAAGGGTGTACAGCTCCCCACTGCTCTGTGGGATCTGCATGAGTGAGTATTGCAAAGGTGGCTTCGCTCCCGACCCCTCTGTCGCCATCATGCCCGTGTCCCACTCACTTGGAGGTGACCATGCCATGCAGACACCCCTCCAGCGCCAGGATCCTATGGCACCTTACCCCAAAGTCTTATTTTTGCCCCTAGTTATTACAGGAGCAACAGCCATGCTGTATGTTGAAGCAATATCTTGTATGCTCTTACTATACGAGGCCACAAGAGGGAGAACAAGATAACGAAGCCACAGTACAAATAATTGCATGCCCCAAATCATCTTTCAGCTTCATAAAGTCTTGTCTATTCTTTCAGTTTCTTGGGTTCAAGTAAATAATCTTTAAGCTTTCAAAAGCTGAACATCAGAAATTTGCGATTGAAAGGTAAATGAAAACGACACCGGAGCAACGTTTGCCTTTATGTTGTACCATATGCTGACCAATAAGGACTGGCTATTTGTACAAGAAATAATACTAAGTGCCTCATAGGAAAAAGATTTTTAAATACTTTAATACGTATGGCAATCCAATCAACCAGAACATATTTCTGCCTTGAACGCATTTATGGTAAAACAGTGTCTGTTTTTTTCTTTGATGGAGGCTACTGCAGAAGCTCGCATAGACATTGCGGTTTTTGAGCCTTTATTAATTTAAAGATAAATATTATCTTCATTTGTATATATTCTTCTATATCTCAAGAAACTGAGTAGATAATTCATAGTCTGACTATTTCAATGAAATTAATTTGCATTACAGCACAAAATTCTCAAGTGCAGTTGCATTAAAAAAATTATATCATCATGAATATATAGATTTAAGAAAGCAAGATGTAGACAATATATAGTGTTTCTACTAGAAACTGTGTCAGACCTGCTGGTATTAAAAAAATAGACACAATTATATAGGTGTATTATCATCTTTTAGAGTGTTTATATAACTGCTTTCATGAGTTTACACTGTCACCCAGAGACCTTTAGTGAACTTACTGTTTAACAACAATGCTGAAGAAAGGAGATGGGTAAAAAAATATTATCCTGGGCTATAAAATACCCTTTCAATTTCTTCCTTTTGCTATATTGTTAACATTGTTGTTTGAAGACCACCAGGGGATTGTGGCAATTCATAAGTTTGCAACACTGAAAGTAATGTGTTTGATTTATTTTTAATGTGAATACAGTACTGATTTTGTTTGTCAGAAACCATGGGGAACAAAGTTGGATATAATACATTAGCAGCCTCCATTTAATGTAATAGGGAATGTAATTAGATCATAAACAGAGACATGATTTAAAAATGCACTCTTTTATGCTTAATGAAGTGATATTAAAATGTTCTGCTGCTATAAACAGAATATGTGCATTTCCAGGAAGAGTGTAGAACTTCTATTGCAAAAGGGCAAAAAAAAAAGATTAAAAAAAAAAAGGAATATGAGGAGGAGAGACAGACAATAGAAATTAACAGAGGTATGTCTGCATTTTTTTACAGTAAATTTTATTCTGTTTCTGAATTTTTTTTTTTGTTTTGATTAATTTATTCTCTCCACTTCCTTGTTCTGGCATTAAAAGAAGAAGACAAAATAAATGGGTGGGACTGCTTAATGATTTCAATGGTTGTGCCTAATCTTGTGCAAGTACTCATAAAAGACCAATTAAAACACATATGTAGATCTTTGTAACAGGAAGCCAAATAATTTTAGTATTTAGTTGGAAATGACAACATGCTGCCAAACTACCCCTTGTTTTCCCCATTCTCTTTTTTTGTTTGTTTTACTTTCTCTTTGAAAATTTAATTTTAAGTTATAAATTCCTTTTATGCATTCCTATAGAAGACAAAATATATCTTTTCATTGTAAAACTGTAGGGTTTTTTCACCTCAAAGAGTGTTAATTCCATACTTTTCCTGTCATGTCTGCAGTGCAGATTGCTTAAAAGTAAAACCCTCAGACTCAAGAAAAAAATGAAAATAACCTTGCTTTAATACAACCAGAGCAGTAATTTCATTTAAATTTATGTGGACTTCAGGGGTTTTTTCAAGTACATTGTTACTATTTACTTTCTAGATGGAAACATCTTTTATAGACCTAGGAATTAAAATTTTCAAACTCAAAGTTTACATTCTATAATTTGCTATTAAGAAAAAAAGAGTCCTATTCCCTTCTGTTTTTCCATCTCTTATCTCTTCAGTTCATGGTGCAACTCACAGTTCTGCGACACCCTTTATTTCAGCTTTCTTATTTAGCACGTTAGCAAGTTTGATCATGGTTAGATTTACTCAAAAACTGTATGGAGCAGCTCTACAGAAATGTGATTTTTGTTGTTGTTTTTATTTTGTTTTGTTTCACTGCAGAGGGCTAGAAAATATGCTGGAAACTCTAAAGCAGTCCCAGGCTACAACAAACAGTAAGTGTCACTGCTTGCCGAACGACAGATGCTTCGCTGTTGTGACAGAAGTGGTTGTGTGGGCCACCTGGAAGACTAGAGACTACCACTTACTTGCATGCCATTGTCATAAAATACTCCTTGATTTACCATCTGCTTTTAGGAAATGTCCCTGAAATTAAATATCTTAATGGAAGCCTGGAGTGGTGTCGTATGGGATGGTTAAGTGTGAAAGTTTGTCTGCATGTGAATTCAGTGAAGGAATAAACCACAGATGCTCTTGCCTATGTGTGTGCTGTTACTGTTTTGAAAACCTGTGCTCTGCCTCTTTACCTGTAAGATATCCAACGTATTCACAGTGGATTTCAGCTTGTATAATATCATGCCATATTTTTATGCCATGTTTTTATACTTTTCTTAACAAAATAGTTTTTAGCTCTCAGAAATTGTAAATATATTGCTCAAATTGTTAGCATTTATATAAAATTGAATACCACAATATTTACTATATAAATTTGCAAGCAATGAGGTTATTTATTTGAAAACGGCCACGTGTGTGCTTCCTAGATCAGGTTTATATTACTGTAATGGATTTCGTTATACAGAACTTTTTCTCATACCAGTTTATAGTGAGAGTTATTTACATGCAAGTTTTCTTCTGTAAGGAGCAGTTAGGTAGGAAAGGCTTAAATTAATAATAATATTTCCAGAGAATTCTTAAATCAACAAGAAAAGAGTTGGCGGGAGTACTTCTTTGCATATAGTATTACCGAAAGGTTTTAAGTAATATAAAGGAAAGATTCAATTTTTTATTAAATCTTATAATTATTAGACTCCATGGATTTGCTGTAAGACCACTAGAAAATATGTTAGATTCATATTACAGATTATATGAATTTCCTAAGAGAACTCATATGAAGAAAGGTTTAGAAGACAGCATTGAACAGATTTGGTAAGTGCTAGGGGTAACAAGAGATGTGAATATGCTAGTATTGGTAACTGCAACCTGTGCAGGTGAGGTCCTTTGTTTTTATACATCATCTGAGCTTGTTGCTTGTCTTCATAGCTTCTAGCCATAGCTATCATATGGAAAATGTTTAATTTGCTTGCCATTACCAAAATCTTTCCATTAAACATTTTTGGGGATTTCTACACCTTAAATCTATGCAAATAAAAGATCCTGCTGCTTAGCTTAAAAAGCCCAAAGGTTTGTATATGTATGTGTGCGAGTGTTAGTGGAGAATTTTTACATGCAGCGGATGAAGCAGGATTTGCAAGGAGAAACAGCTGGTGATCAAAAAATTCATTTGCAAAAACACTGGTTCGAAGCAGTTCCCAGTCAGATGTGCCTGAGCCGTCTGAAGGCTGGAAGGGCAGGCAGAGATGCTCTTGCTGTAGCTCAGCAGCAGACGCACAGCCTCATTAAGGAGGCATACACAGGAGTTGAAAAGTTCAGGGTAGGCCTTAAGCATTTCAGTGTTTTAGGAAAGGAAAGATTCCTAGTTTAGGTGTATGAAAGAGTCACTGTAAAAAACATGACTGTTACAGACTATATAATGGCAAATTATACTGGTTTTCCTTGCTGGGTTGTTGGTTTTTTTGCTTCTTAGATTTTTTCATATGTTTTAATTCTATTCCAGGTTCAATCATATAATATAAGTAAGTAGAGAAACATACACACTTTTAAAAGCCATGGTTGTGCTTGGGTTGTGGAAACCAGAAGGAAAGTGGTATAGCTTTGGGATGTGTATGGGATAGAAGACTATTTGTGTGTAACTGTAGAATGGGAAATAAGGTACAATTATTTTTTTTTACAATAATAGCTTACTCAAAGAAAGTAACTATTGCATGGAATGTCATACTGATATAGTATTTCCAATGTTAAATAAAAGTCTTCGTAGTATTATATACAAAATCATTTTATGCAATTTATTTTATCACAATCCTTATGCAGTGACAACAGCTATGTCTGACTTTTTTTCTGCTGCAGTTTGTAAGAGAATTTTAAACTCATGACTTGGCTACCTGGTTTTATGCTTTTTCCCCTTTTCCATCAAATAATTTATATTGTTAAAAATAATTCCTATAATTATAAAGCTTTATAAAAATATTTTTTCCCATTAATATTTTGTGTGCTAGTCATTTATGCAGGTAGAAATGCTTCAAATCAGTATCCTTGGTAATATCTTTTTAAGGAATAGATGGGGGGTTGTGTTTGTGAGGATTTCAGAACTAAGCCCAAAGCTGGCACTACCTCTAAGTGCCATTCAGTGTAATTTTAAAACAGCATTTTGCAAGTGTGATGAAGTGAGAGTATGTGGCTGAATCTGTGTGAAAAAGAAAACAATAAAACCTTGTCATTGCCAGCAAAATAGGAACAAAACCCACTTTGGCTTATGATTTCTCCAAAACAAAAACAAACAAACATAAGTTATTCACAGTTACCTCTCTGATTCTGGCGAAAATGGAACGCATTCTGTTGGGTACAAAACACCTGCTATTACATACATACAGACAGACACAAGTATATGCATCTAAAGATATTTTGCTGCAAACCTCCCCTCCTTCAAACAAACCCAATTTAAAAAGATTATGCTTTCTTAAGACAGTGACAATCGCTAGCCAAGTTAAATATGGTAACGGTATAAATCATAAAAAGTGATATTTTAGTCCTGCCATAGAGACTGACCCTCAGTTTAAAGCAGAGGCAAAAAAAGCAGTGTTTCCCTTTGCCAACATTTTTGTCCAACAACATTTTGTATGGAAAGTTCCACATAAGACTAAGGGAACTTTCCCTATATGTGAAAACAGCTTTTCTAGTTCAGAAAGATGCACTGTCACCTGTGAGACCACCGTGGCCACAAAAAGTGCAATAGGGGTTAGGCAGAGCAGCAAAGAACCTTGGTCTTCCTTTTTCCTGAGGTCTTAGCATACTGGGCAAGGTTTGCAGTCCCATAGTGTAACATAGACACATATGCACATCTAATTAGATGATCCATTCAGAGCCATCTTTGGGCTTTGCTGTGCAACCCCAAAGTACCTAGGCAGTATTTCCTTCCCAGTTCACTTTGGTGGGTGTCACCTACAGTGCTTCTTTGGAGTCAGTGAACAGCCCTTGAACAGCCATCTGAGTGATGCATATACAGGTGTAATACTGAAGAGATGGGGCACACACACCTGACGTAGAAATTAGACTGACCATTTTTCATTTCTAAAGTGGTATGCAAATATTAAAGCTCATTAAAATGAAATGAAAATAAGTTTGTCTTTACGCATTGCTGCTTCTTTATGTCCCAGTCTTGCAAACAGCTTCGTGTAGGCAGGAGATTTTGGTTAAGTACAGCTTGTTTGCTGACTTCTTGCCAGACTATACATTTCGACAATGTGAAAATGTCAATATGTAGATCCTGCTTTTGCCTTGGAAATTTTTTTTTCCTCAGTCAAAGCAATTATTTACTTTCTTTAACAGAAGTGTCAGACTGACTTTTTGTGCTCCTGAGTGAAGTCATCAAGTTATGCTACTTAGGTGAAACTTCTTCACAAAGAGTAAGACATGAAAATCTCCTCAGGACAGAAGGGTAGTTTCTTTCTCATGAGTGCTATGGGTGCAGTCAGAGGACAATGTACCTGATCACTTTTTTCCTTTCTGTTGGTTTCAGTGAAAAATGCAAACATAGTGACAGAAAAATTTCACAATTGTCTTTTTGTTTTCAACAAACTATTTATTCATGGAAGACGGCGGGGAAAATGAAATATTTTGCCACAATATTTTTAATAGAACCTTTTATGATTTGAAATTATTTGAGGCTGAAAAGGTTTTTTTTCATATCTCAGTTTGATGGCCATAATCTAAGGGAAACAGCCCACTCTGACTCAAACCCTTCATCCTGAAGTGAAAGGAATTTAGTTCTTGAAATTGTCAAAATGCTGAAAACAATATTTTGCATCAAACAAAACCTAGCATTGCTTTAGGAAACTCCATCTAAAAGGAAAACAGGAGTATTTTTTTTCAGCTTTGCTCTGCAGCTCTGAATATTGCCAAAGTGAGCTGTGTGCTGGCACTCTGAACTCCTCATACTTCAGTACATTTTAGGGCTCTGAAATTTCCATAGTGTACTAATGACAGTGCTGACTCTCAAGTGACTTTCAACTGACTTCCAAGAAAATGTTGTTCCATATCTTACTGTAAGCTTTCATCTATGTCTCTCCTGTATTTTGACTGAGTGCTCCATTGGATTATATTCTATGCAGCATTTCTCAGTTGCTCCCTGATAAGGTTACAAGACCTACAAAATGCACCTTAATGAAGTATTTGAAAATAAATGACAATACATTTAATGTGTAATTAAGAAAAAAATATATTTGTAGATTTGTTGACAAGAAGTTCAGAAGGGACTATTCTAATCATACAGTTTGACCATAGGATAATGTAAATGTAAACCATAGGATTTCCCTACGTTAATGCCTAACTGACCTGGAGTTTGTACTTTTGCACAGTGACTCTTAGACAGACATATTCATCTACCTCTTCTGTCCCTTGTGCTCACCTCTTTGCCGCTGCCCTGTCCTCTTCTACTTCCTTCCCACCCCTCTGGGCACCGATGCTGTCCTTGTGGCCCTCTCTCTTACCCATTCCCCTGTAACCTAATGGCAGCACCAGTGCTGAAGCAGCACAGTGAAAACCTAGAGGAAATTGGCACTGTTGCAAAGAGGCATAATCAGGGGAAGATGGGAAAGGACCAGTGAGGTAGCAATTCAGAGTGAAGGCAGCAGAAATGGTACCTGAGCACTTCATTGCCGCTGTCTCCTCAAAGCATTGTTCCTATTCACATTGGTTCCCTGTGCCCATGGGCCTCTAAACACAGCATGGATAGGCAGTCATAACTGTCCAGCTGAGACTGCAGGAGGTTGTGACATGCTTTTGCCTATCTGAACACTGAGGCTTCCAGAAAAAATCCTGAATTAACATGGTCAGAATACACACTATGCTTGATATGATATTTTCTGTCATAAGAAATTGTTCGCTCTGGTATTTAGAGACTGATAAACTTTTAGTGCTGTTGGCTTGAAACAACCAACAGATCTCATGTTCATCAAAGATCCACAAAATAATGAGGGTCTTTAAGTGGATGAGTGTTTGAGAATGTTCCATTAACCAAAAAGGTTTTTGTTAAAATTTTCATTTCAGCTTAATGAATTAGTTGTTTTCTTTCAGCCCCAAATATCTGTGATATTCATGATGTTGTATCCTCTAATCAGCATTTTGATTCTAAGTACTATATAGGCAAATGTGTCACTGAAAGTTTTTCAAATACGGTATGTATAATAGAAAAGTGAGTTACAATGTTGAAAGGCAGACTGGAATATGGGAACAAAAAATATGGCTGGAATAATTTTAAAAAATCTGAAAGTCTCAGTATATTACTTTGTGTATACATTTAAACAAGAAAAAAAATGTAGAGGTGGATAATATAGAGTGGAGACAGCCAGCTTGTGGCATGCAACAGGATTGTGTGAATGCATGAATTTGGCTTCAGAGTACAACACTAGCTTAATTAGCTTGAAAGCAGCACTATAACAGTACTATTTCTGAGCTCATATCTGAACACCTGCCTGTAGCTAGGTATTCAAATAACCAATTAACCATATACAGAACTACTGCAGATAAGAAAGGCATCATCAGTTGTTTACATCTGGTGTGCTGATGGCAGTGTCTGTTCTGAGGATAGTGAATGCAGCAGGTGAAGTCTTCTACATGAAATTTTTTAAAACAACTTAATGGTATTCTTTTAGTGCCAAATCAGCGGGAACTGAGTTAGTCTAAACCTGATCACTGATACCCGTAGAACCTTTCCATACATAGTTTTTGTCTTCCACACTTGTCTCTTATCAAGAAAGGTGAAGGTGAAGGGCCCAGGTCAGTCAAAACACCATGTCAAATGAGGCTTTATAACATGACTGTGGGTTTTTTTTTCCTCATTATTTCCAAGAAAAAATTGAACTAATGGTTAAGAAGGTTTAACCCATTATACCGAATCGCTAAATACATGCAGGTTCACTGGTGTCCAATCAACAGCTTTTAAACCTGCTGCCTGATTAAAAAAAAAAAGAAAAAATGAATGGAGAGAGAATAATTAAGTTCAGTGAAGTTTCAAGAAGGTAGGCAGATGGGAAAAAGAAGGAACATGTGAAAAAAAGCCTGGCATACTACATAATTAGGGCCCAAAGAATCCGTAAAGGACACACTCCTTAAAAATGCCCCAGTACAGAGAAAGGTTTGAATCCAAATCTGCAAACCAGTCATACGTAAGACACAGATTCATAATACTCCCCGCTCACCCTGATGTCAGTAGTTCCAGAGCCCACAGAACTATTTGGTTTTTATGGGTTTGGTAGCTATACAGGGCTGAAATTTGCCTGCCCATTGTCAATTTCCAATAATAATTTATAGAAGTGTCAGATTTTCTTTTTACTTATTTACCCAGCTAAGGAGAAACAGAATATATATAGTCAATAAACAGAGTGAAGAGGATAAAGCCCACTCCCTGTATATAATTAAAGTCAGCTTTATTTTTTACTCAAATATTTCCATCCCAAGGAAAGGAAATATTCTTATGTTAGGTACTACTTATAATTTGGAGAATCTTTTTAAGAAGCACGTATAGAATGAAAGAGAAGGAGAGAGACAAGAAGTAATATACTGCTATATTTTCTCTGTAGGATACACTACTTTGACTTAGCAGAACTCCGCCTCTTGTTCTAAATGAGAAACACTCCCTTTTTTTGTATGGTTGAGTGAGTTTACTTATTTGAACAGCAGGCACTCAAACCAGTACTGATGGGTCGACGTGAGCACTTCTGTTTCCTCCCATTAGTGAATGCTGACAGTTTTAATGGTCGTGTCCTTCCATTTCTGCTCAATAAGGAGTACTTCAGTGTCTCCTCTCCTGCGCTAATAGCCCTCAGCAACTGCTCACTTCCCGCACTCTGGGCTGGTGTCTGCGCTCTTCCCACGAGAGGGAGGGAAAGCACAGAAATTGAGCCATATAAATCATCCGCTGTTTAACCTATTACCGTCCATGATGGTGTAATCCTATATGCTAATTATATGTAGTAAAGTCTATTTAAAATCTGTTTACCAAATCTCTTTAGATCATTTCTAATAGTGTTTATGATATAGTGCTGCAGACCCTCCCTTGCTCCCTTGTCAGGAAGCCCGTAGGCATTACCAGTGTAATTTCCTTGCTTTCCTGACTGTACTGTTCAACAACTTTCTTTTGTTTTGCTTCTTTATGTTTTACAGAGCTGGCAGACCATAGAAATAGTTCAGATTAATCAAAGAAACTTAATGTATCTCTATGGCTTAAAAGAATGTTTAAGGCTCCAGCAGTTTCCTTCTTAAGTTTAGGAAATGAAGCCTTGTATTTATTTTTCTTTAAAAGTTAGATGAAGTTCTTCAGTTTCTGACTTGGTTTTGCACAGTTTTGTGTTTTGTTGTTTTTTTTTTATTTCCTTTCTGAGGCATAGTTAAATCTAGCCCTTAGGAGATTAACCTCTTTCTCACAGTTTCTGAAATACACAGTATATTTTGTTTAAAAGTCTAACTTTAATGTTACTCCAGTAAGTATAGATTTATCTTGACATTCGTGATTGAATAAAAGGAATTTAAAAGCCAATTGGCTTCAGTAATTCTATATCTGGAAGAGATATAGAAAACTGTAATGACAATTTTTGTTACATATGTTCAGTACCAGTATGGTAAAATTATTTATTGTACAGCTGAGAAAGCTTTAGAAATATACAATACAGGTAGTATGTGTAAGTCTTTACAAAGCTATTTTCATCCAATCTACACTATTCACAAAATGGATTCTCTTTAAAATTCAACTCTTAAAAAGTAAAAAAAAAAAAATATCCCTTGTTGATACACACTTCCCTGAGCTTTCGAAATTGGATCTTTTTATAGTTCTCATACCGTAATTAACTCTCAGTAGATATTCATGAGTATTCAGGGAAATAAATGTGTACAATTCTTGGGACTCATCAAGTGGTTTCTTTTTTTCCTTCTACATCTCAGGTTCAAAAAGGAGGCATGTAGCACATAATGTCCACTTCTGACTACATAGTACTTTTGTTTCCTATACAAATATAGTGGTTATTTCTGAAATTGTCATAAAAATGGAAGGAATCCACCCAGTCAGTGGCATGATCTGAAATCTGTTAAAACAGTAGAAAAGCTTGCAGTGTCTGCAGTCAGTTTTGAAACAAACCAGAACTGGAATGTTTTTGTGTTTTAGAGTTTAATTTAACTATAGGTACTTTCTGTCTCCTTTGCATTTCATTTCAACTGGACTATGCAGTTTTTATATGAAAAATAGAGACAGAAATTACTTGAGTAAATTTCTGTAGCTGTTGGCTTTTGAGTGAGTAAGCCTTTCCAAAAAAAACATTCTTCAGAATAAAATATTTTTATTTAATGTTTAGAAGTAAATGGCATTTTGTTGATAGTGGAGGAAGGCAGGGAATGCTATTGCAGTCACTGCCATAGTTATTAGGGACAATAAGGATTCTACCACTGATTAAAAGGACCAGTGATCCAATCTGTTGTCCTCTTTGGCTTCCTTCTGGGTCCAAGTGATTTTTGAACTCTATAGGACAGCTAGTTGTTTGTACAAGAATCTATTATATAAACTCTCATATTTCATAGTTTTATTACACCTTATTCAAATGATCTTTTGCACCTTGGTTTTAATTTGATAAGCCATGAATAGCAGGAAGATTTTCCCCTGCATTTAAAGACATTTTCCCCCTCTTACCGTGATTAAGAAAAAGATATTTTGCCTTTGCCCTCTTCAAGTTGTGCTGGAAGCAGATGTTAATATTTTATATACAATTTTCCTTAACCCATAATTGGCAATAAAGACAAAATAATGTAATGTTTCAAGATTCCTCAGTGTTAACTAATTAAAGCAGCAGCAGGCCTTGAGCATGGGACAATGGCAAACTTTCAGATGAATTAATTTTATGGAAGACCAGCTGAGTAATTGGACTCCAATTACAGGCTGTTTAGCTCCCTCATCACCTTCACATATAATTAAATTCAATTGGTTGATACAGCTTCTATTTTTATGAGGGCACTTACAAGCATTTTGAACCCCACTGTGACTTTGGATCTGGGCCAATCAATTATTACTCATTTCTCTTTCAAATGGAAATTCTCTAGATTAGTCATATCTTCTATAATGCATTGCTCAGATTTAAAAGATCTGTCTATAGTACATTGCAGCTGAGACACAGATGAAGAGAAGTGCTTATGGATATATTTGTTCTACAGACAATATATAGGATGTAATTGTATGTTTGTCATGGGTATTGATGAATGGAGGCTGCATGATTTTATGACCTGTCTTGAGAGATATGATGCCACATACAGTGGCTTTGATTTACTATATCATTATATTTGCAAATGCCATGCTTGTTCTTGTTACAAATGATTACTGAAGTTGCTCATTAGATCTAAAATCTCCTTTATTGGCATGTAAAAAGTAAGTCATTACATATAGCTAGCTGAGAATCCCTTAGTTATCCAGTTTTCCTTCTTTAATTTCTTTTCAAATGAAATTAATCCATCATTACTAATTAAAAAAACCCCAAGTTACTGCTTACTTGGAGTAAATTTAACAGCCCCTGACTGTTAATTAGTTTACATTTCTTTTAGACAAAAGAAAGAAAATACAATTTTATTTTGAGAATTCTAGAACAGTTTCTATTTAACAACATTTGGCTCTGAATTAGTGACATATTTTCAAGTGCAAACAGAAAATTAATTAATAAGTAGGCTTTACAACAACATTTCCTGCATAACTAGCCTATAAGGAGATTAAACAAGACTAGAATTGATATGGTGCTTTTGCCTGTTCTCAGTATATTGGCTCCAGTGTATTTATTTTCAAACAGAGCAATACATCATCAGTGATAAAACAGGAAGCAAAGAAGCAATAGTGACATCAGTGATCTTTTCCAGCTCTACTGAGTGATCAATAAAGAAAAAGGCAGTGTCAGATATGAAATATTACTTTTCTTTAGACCTTTCTCTTAGGGAAATATCAAACCTATGTCTTTGCTCCTTAAACTCTTTGATTTGCATACAAACCATTGATTAGATATGTGAAAAATTACATTGAGACATGCTAAATTACAACAAAGTTTCTATGAAACTATATTACTACTGATTGACTAGAAAACCAGAACATTAATGATTAATGATGTTATAATAAATACCAGAAAAGTAGCGTTCACTACCTTCTCTTTTGAAGTATTGCCATTACAAGGAATGCAGACAGCATACATGAGAAGGTGGTTACTTCAGATCTTCACTGGTAAATTTTGATATTTCCCTGGTCAATCTGTAATTGAAAAATATCCTAAAACAATACAAAATATATAATAACAAAAAATATCCTAAACAAACCTCTCACCTTTCATATAAGCACATGATATACAGGGAAAAAACCCACAACAACAAGACTTCTCAGCAAAATGCTTCCTATTGTTTTAAGAATAAGTGTGGTGGTCTTATTAGATGTTATCAAAAATATTATTACTAGTTTTCTTTATTATTTTAGAATAAATAAAAGTGATAGAAACATTAAAATCATGTCAAGTCCAGGTTTGTCTTTTTTGTTTGCTTCTTTGGTTGGTTGGTTTTCTTTCTGAATATCTAAGGAACAACTTTAAAAGAAACTCAGGAAATCATGGATCAAGTTAGTATTTTGATTTTTCTTGCAAGAATAAGGATTAAATTGCTACCACTATTAATGTTGTAAGTAAAGATAGAAAATAAATTTTTTAAACATGCCTCCTGTTTTAGATCACAGATGCTTTCATTCAGATTAAACAGGCTCTGACGACATATTTCGTTTCTTCCAGTCTAGTATGTCCACCATCCATTAATCAACAGCAGCTGGTCCTCTTGATGTCACTATCTGTTTATTAATACCTTCTTTCTGATAGAAAGACCCAGAATTTATGCAATGAAGAACATCATAACTGATAAGATAGCACAGACCTATTGCACTTCCAGGGAAGAGAAGGAAATTAGTAGTGCCGTCACAAACTTAGTATCAACTCACTTGAGGTGACAGTTGGGAAAAGAAACCCTCTAGATATTCTTTTTTTTCAAAGGCTAGATGCTTTAAATCACAGTGCTCATTAGACCTAGTCATCGTTTCATCGTTTTGCTTCATCAAGCCTCTAGTGTCACGTGTGTTTTGAAGCCTTTTTTCTCCCTGGGTAGGTTAACTGAGATCAGAATGCACAATTGGCATTTCTTGTAGAGACATAGTCAGAATTGATTGGGTTTAGAAGATAAACTGCACAGAGGGAACGAAAGGAAAGACCTCATTCAGGTATAATTTTACAAGATTTGTTATTCATAAGTGAACAGCCACCTTTTCATAGATTTCTTTCTGAATAATGACACAAATAAAAAAGAGAGTAAATTGGTTCACCAGTATTACACTTATTCAGGAAATATAAACAGGTATTAGAGGTTTAATGAAAACACCACCAGTACCACCAAAAAAAAGAAAAATCCCACGAGGAGAATTTCCTGTTATTTTTAGAGGTGAGTTTTCTGCCCTTTAGGGAAATTAAGCCCAAACTGTTCATGATCAGCTCTAGCATGTATTGACCAAACCTGGTTATTTGCCCTCCTGCCAGCCAGGTTTTACTCATGTTTGAGGGCACATACTGTAGTTTGGGAAACCCCTTCAAATATCAGGCAAAAATAGTCAAATCAGAAAGGCAAATTCCTTGCCTCCACTTCCATATTTTTTGGTGGTCAATAGGCAGGTATTTTGTTCCTTTAATGGTATTGCTGATCTTAAATGTTGAGTCCCCTTCTGCACAGATTTGAACATAGCTAAATGAAGAAAACTATTAAGGATAAGAGAAGAAAATAAAAAAAAAAACAACAACCACCAACAACTGAAATGTACACAATTTGTGTATTCAGAGGCAAGTAGTTTTGTGTTATCGAAATATGCACTTAGGTATGAGAGAAAAGCGACTTTTTGTATCTCGTAACTGAATATTTTTTAAGTCTAATCCATGCAATACAGTGTGTTGGCAATGCAGCACATTGCTTCTGTGGTTTCAAAGACACTTTAACTCCTAATCGTTGATATCATCAGTGCTCCCCTCCAAAAACATTCCTCATATACAGTACAACAAAGAACAGTGTGTGCCCATGGCCCGAGCTTAACAAAGTGCTCTGAGAAAGACGGCTTCCTGGGCAGAAAAGCACATCAATAACACAGTGGGAAGTGGCACCAACAGAAGGTAAACACGGGTCAGTCAGGGAAAGCTTGGTAGGTGGTGGGGCACAGATCTTCAAATACAATGAAGGGAATGACATCAGAGAGATTCATCTTTCTCCGTGCTTGAATTCTCAGTTATTAACTAAAGCATAACATCACATGGGACAACAAAGGCACAGAATCAGCCAGTTTTCGGCTGCCTCACAGATGGCACTTAAATGGCTATTTCAGTGCTGCTGAGAGAATGACTGTGGCAATTGTATTATATGAACCATTCAGTTCAGGGGGAAAAAAAAAAAAAAAGTGATGCATAAATGTTCTGGTTAAGTAAATATTATTCAGACATGTAAGCCACTAGGCTTACCCAGTTCTCTGTCATTATTTATTAGGTATATGTGAATGGTGTGTAAGAGTTTCAAATTCCCAAGCATAATTTTTCTGTCAAGGGCTGGCAAAAAAATAATAAAAAATAGCTGTTCCATGTATGTAGCTGCTTATATATTATAGCTGAGCAGGAAATCATTAGTTTTTTATTTTAGCTAGATTTAGCAAGAGATGAGTCTTCGTTACAAAAGAGGCTTTTCTTTTCCATGCTGCATTAAAGTGTATTCATCTCTAACCCTTTTTATCTCTAACCTTTTTCCTAATAGGGCAATTATTAAGGAATCAGGAAGAATTTAAATGCCACTGATATCAGACAGGAAGATGATTTTTACAAGCTGTTTTGATTATGGAGAGTGCTTATTTATGTAACTGTGCACAGATTTTTAAGGTACTCTTTTGATTTTGATTAGTGTCTTATATTTTATTGCAATTTTTGTTTTTGCTTATAAAATTTAGACAAAAGATTTCTGTACATGAAACTTTTTGTACTTTTAAAAGCTAAAACTTATAATGGTTTTATAAATGCCATGGGTTCTTTATTTCAGTGACCTCTAAAACTTTTTTGATTGTGCAACCCTATCAGTAAAAATATTTTGAGCATGAACCTGCAATATATGTACATTTATGTTTTTACTTAGAATTTATCTGTATGTATTACTATACTAGTATATTATGTACATTATAAAACATACATTAAAGTAGAACTTTTAAAAGAACACCAAAGATGAAATAAAAACTACTTCTAATTTTTTAACAGATTTTTTATTTAATAATGACACAAAAAAATATTTTCTCCCTGCACCCCAATGGTTTGTCTTGCACACTCCATTAGTTGCACTCACCCCGCTTTGGCGACCACTGCTTTATTGAACATTTTGCCATCTAATAATTATCAGTTATAAAAAACAAAAGCTCGCCATAGAAGCAATATCTTTGAACAAAATATGCAGAAGCTTTATTAATTTTATCCACACTTAGGTATTTTTTCCCATTTTTCAAGTAACAGTTTAGTGAAACTTCCGGCCGGCCCTACTTGCCTTCCCAATGAGACCTTAGTCTAAGTTAGATAGCCGTAACTGCAAAATTTATAATTTTACAAGAATGGTAGAATAACATAGAAGAAATGGGTAGGTATACACTGGAAAATGTATGTTACTTAATTCTCAGCTCTGTTACAGTTCCAGTAATGTAGTAAAAAGAGAAGTCAAACTAGATTTCCAGGACTGGATTGTAAATCTGAAATTAGGCCACCTGCATAAGAAATTATAGCTAGTGTCAGTCAGCCTTTTCCTCATACAAACAGCATATACCTTTCCAGGTGCCTTTACTTATCAGAATAAACACGCTTGTTTATCCCAAAAGAATCCAGGAAATTAAATAATTTAGTTGATATGGATTTTCAGATGACCACAACCCAGGACTGGGACTGGAGATCTGAGATATTTAATGAAGCAGTCAAATGAGTAGAAACCTATTTCCTAACTATCTTCATGGAGGCTGTTATCCACTGTAACGATGGCCTTTGTCAAATGAGCTAAGTCCGTGACTGAGTGTGTTTGAACAAGAGCTGCATTTATCAAAAGTTATCTTTAAAAAATTAGAATACAATCCTGTTACGTATCTGTTAACTATGTGCGACTATTATCTGAGAAACAAGCCAAATCACTCCATACAGAGAGGGTGCAGTGAGGGACCACTGCAAACAAAGCTCCTTGCTGAATTCACAGGCCTGTGAGAACCAAGAGTTTTGTAGTTCACAGTCCATTAAGGTGGATGTGCTAATTTACTATGCTCTGGGAAGATGTTTTTACACTGATTATTCTTTTTTAGTATTTTTTTTTTTTAATATTCACAGTTAGAAGAGATAAAAACACTTTTAAAAAAAAAGATAGAAAAGGGTCAGGTGGGGGAAAGAATTTAAACACTTAATAGGACTTTACGAATTAGGGAACCTATATTTTCTATATAGTCAATTGGACTTACCTAAAGGCTACAAATCGATCTCTGGAGGTTACATCAAATAAATAAAGAGCCTAATTAAGGCACCTACTCTGGTATCGTTATCTCACATTACTCTCTGTTCCTCTTTTAGGTTGACCGTTGTGAGTAGCTTTATAAAACCATTGATTCCTCATTTCTAAATAGTAGGTTGTCTTGAATATTTCATGATTCATGGATGTTGGGAAAAGCCAGCCAAGGGTGAGGAGGATCTGGGATTAAAAATAAAATGCATTGCTTCAGGAAAGTTAATGCAGCTAAAATGGTAATAACTTTCCTGAATATATCTTCTTCTGAGTATGTCCTCTGAGAGCTTTATCAAAATGCCTTTGTCAGTCATTTATTTCCATGCCTTCAAATCCAGAGGATGATTCAAAACTGGTTTGTGTTAGAAGGATTGTTTGTTATCTGTTGGCTGAGGTATGATTTGAATTGTAAAAAGTAAGCCAAAAAAGGCATTATGTTTCATCTTAGAAGTAATGAATCTAACAAAATTCAAGAAAAGAGAGAACTTTTTATCTAAATCAGCTTCAGTAGTATGATAACTGATGGCTATTCAAACATACCAATGCCTATAATTTTTACTTTAAATGTCTATGGCAACAACTTGTAGGATATGTTTCTTTAGCAAGGGCGTATAATGGAGACATTGAATTATCATCTTCATGAGATTCTGCATGAACTGCAATCAATCAGCACCAATAGGTCAAAGCCACAGCATGTTCCCTTTGTCTCTGCAAAGATATAATCCTGTTGCTGTCACCTTAAACCTCTCTTCTCCACCTATGTCTTTCTTTTATCCCTATGTTTCATTTAGTCATTATCAGTATATGAGTTCTGCAGAATGAAGACTGCTTTTTTTTTTTTTTTTAACTACAAATCTGGATGTAACCCTGAGGGCAGAATAGGACTGCTGGTTGTTCTTGTGATATGTGCAAAAAGAAGAAAAACACAACATGCTTTCTCAAGGTTAAGCTATAAATTTCCATAGACATAATCTGCACGTATACATAGGGATGTCTTAGAATCTAATGAGTTTACAAGACACAGAGATGACTGTGGGAAACCCAGCTGCCATATCCTGTTTCCGTGCAGAGGCACTGCCACTATTACTAACATGATGACATTTCTGTCTCCTCAGGGAAGGACATGTTATCAATGGTATGGGAGGGCAATAGGAAATATAGCAGCAAAGGTTTTTTCCTGTGGTTGTGAATGCATCAGACTTTGAGAACTGTGGGTTTAGGGACAATACTAGTGCCTCCTTCACAGGCCTGCCCCAGGAGCAATCCACTTCTTGTTGGCTTAGGCTCCAATGCTGTGTTGCAAAGCTTGAGCTCTAGGGAGGACACAATGCCTCCATGACAGTAACCAAGAAGAAAGGGATGGCCATGTTAGGTCCTGTCTGACCCACCTTGCAGAGTCTGTGAAGCAGCAGGTCTGCTACCAGATGCAGATTTGTAAGGGTTTCTGTTTGTTTGCAGTGGATTTTTTCTTGGTCGTGTTGATCACTTGCAGATCACATTTGGGTAACATTGTTGTGAAAAGCTACCTCCAAAATTGTTTCATTTTTTGGTAATAATATCTGCAAGGGAAACTGATTAGAACAGTACATAGATACCTAGGATTTTTATGTTGTACCACAGCATGCACTTCACATTAAAGAGGTGATAGCTGAAGTCCTTATTTTCCTTGGCCATCCACTTAAGAACTTAGAATTCAACAGGCACTGTGGTTTAATGTTAAATATAATTAATACAAATGGGGTGATGTTTTTAGTTGATTCTCTAATAGGCTTTCTTACCAGGTGTATGTCAAGAATAGACTAGACCAGTGCACAATAACTAGCAGACAGTTAAAGTGAAGCTAAGCTGAATCATTCTTGTCAATGAAGCCATACAAGGTTCATAGCAAAGCATAGAAAAGTCACATTAACTCCATAGAGTGCTGTTAAAGAAAATAATATCTTATTTCTATTAGGTGGAAGATATGGGCTAACTAGCAACTCTGCCCAAGCCAAAAATAGGACTGACTGAGGAAAAAGATGTTCATATGTTTTTTCATTTAGAGGGAGCAGAAATGAAGAAAAGGATAAGAAGGTGGTCCAGACAAGTACAAGCCACTTGGAGAAAAATAGTGTGTTTTTTCTTTTTTCAGTTTTTTCCCCTTTTTCATTTTTTTTTCCGTTTTTCAGTTCCCCCCCTCTTTTTTTTTCACTCTTCCACCCCTACCCTGCGAACTTTCTCATAATGAGATTGTTCAGATACTTTTCAAAGAAATTGTTTTTACTTACCAATTTTGATAAAACATTGCAAAAAACTGGATTTCAAAACAACAAACATATTTTTTTAGTCTCAACTAATCTCTTGTTTTGTGACAAAGTTTTCCTCTTAACTTGTGGGAACAGGTAGCAAAGTCTGCTAGTGACAGAAATTTATTGAGAATAGTTGAAACTAAACCTGACTGCAAGTAGTTACATAAGGATCAGATAGTACTGAATGAAGAGGTGGTCAAATGAAGAGGTGACAAAATTGTAGATGCAATTACTTCCACATGAAGTAACAAGGAAAAATAATGCTAACAATATATGGACAATGGGAGACTCTAAATTATTTCTAATCACAGATCAGAAAGGAGTTCTGTGAGTCATTGCAGATCTCAGAAAATATCAGCAATGGTCAAAAAAATCCTTGTAGAAATATTTGCAGAAGAATGGCAAGATTAGCTACTTTAGGAAAGGCCAAATACATTAGGCCTTTTTGTTTAGACAAGGACAACTGGGGAAAGGAAGAAATGCATTAATGGCTGCTTTAAAAAAAAAATTATTCCAGACATTTTTCATCTGATGAAGAATGGAATTCTGGAACTCATTACCACAGATGACACAAGGGATATTAAGTATAGGTAGGTGGAGGCAGAGCAAGATGAGTAGACAGATCCACTCATCCTTCCATTAAAATACTGTGATCCATACCCAATATCCAGTAAAATATTCTGATCTGCTACTTGTCAGAGCCTGAAAGGGTCTGTCACAGCAGAGATCATCCTAATATCTCTCTCTCTCTCTCTCTCTCTTTCTGGTTGTGGTTTTTTTTTTTTTTTGCTTTGTAATTCTTTCCTTAGGTATCTGTTATTGACCACTGGCATCAGAGATACGATGGTTGGCTAGGCAGACCCTTGTTCTGACCCAGCATGTCTGTTCTTATCCTATTGAGTATTTTGTGCATTTTAGTTTGGATTTCTAAACATTTATAAAGCTCAAAAATTATTGCTGGTTTACCATTGCTAATAAATTTTGTACAAAATGTTGCAGATTCTGCTGGGGGGAAAGTAGTTTATACAGACAAGTGTATTTTACTAGTACACTTTATAGCAGGTATGTCTTCATTTACCTTGAATGAAATCAGCTAAACATATGTAAAATATGTTGTCTCCACCACTTCATCCTTAAATGCCTACAAAAAGACCTAGGTTTTGATTAACTCTCAGTATCTGTTATTTTTTCTTCAAAGATTTCTGCTCAAATTAGTTTCATAATCATTTTAATGTATAAATACATATGTATGCACTTTGTACATAATGTGTTTGTATGTGTATGAAAGTGTATGTATATTTATGTTATGTATGTATGTAAAATAGATTTGATAGATATAGGAGAAAAAAACCCTGATATCATGGTTAATCAAAATAAATCCATAACATTTCTAAAGAACAACCCTCAATTTGGATGGTGATATAAGGTATTTGAAGAAATGGGAAATAATTTGAAAATATTTTCATGAAGTTACAAAAATGCTATGTCCTCCTTCTGACCTAGGAGGAAGTGAGCAACCACTTAATGTGTCCAAGGCTTGAACACCATTCCTATCTTCTGACTTTTATTTACTCTGCAATTTTTCTTCATAGAATTATAGAATGTTTTGGGTTGGAAGGGACCCCTAGAGGTCATCTAGTCCAACCCCCCTGCAGTGAGCAGGGACACCGCTAACTAGATCAGGTTGCTCAGAGCCCCATCCAACCTGGCCTTGAATGTTCCCAGGGATGGGGTCTCCACTACCTCTCTGGGCAACCCGTTCCAGTGTTTCACCACCCTCATTGTAAAGAATTTCTTCCTTATATCTAGTCTAAACCTACCCTGGTTTAGTTTAAAACCATTACCCCTTGTCCTGTCACAGCTGGCCCTACTAAAAAGATTTTTCCCATCTTTCCTATAGGGCCCCTTTAGGTATTGAAAGGCCGTAATCAGGTCTCCCCGCAGCCTTCTCTTCTCCAGGCTGAACAAGCCCAACTCCCTCAGCCTGTCCTCATAAGAGAGGTGCTCCAGCCCTCGGATCATTTTTGTGACCTTCCTCTGGACCTGCTCCAACACTTCCATGTCCTTCTTGTGCTGAGGGCTCCAGAGCTGGATGCAGTACTCCAGGTGAGGTCTCACCAGAGCAGAGTAGAGGGGCAGAATCACCTCCCTCGACCTGCTGGCCATGCTTCTCCCGATGCAGCCCAGAGTATGGTTGGCCTTCTGGGCTGCCAGCGGATGGCTCTAATGGATTGATCAGTTTCTTTGTTGTTTTATACACTATGTATGTCACAAATGCTGAAACCTTTATGCCTTCATACTTTTTCCAGGTTACACTTGCTGATAGTTTGTATTAAAGATTTCTAAAACTCCTCTAAAGAGCTCAAAAAGCAATGCAGAAATTCTGTGGATTCATCATAGTTTATCACAATTCCTCTGTGGAATCTGAAACACAGTTTGACTCTAATATTCACTGTTAACATTTTAAATTTAGTGTTTGGGAAACATCCAAACTAGTTTTGTATTTTAGTGCACAAGTCACTTGCCTCCAAGATTTTTACCATCCCAGAAACATCACCCCCTTCAACAGTAATTCTTTGAAATTTCAAAGAATGCAATTTTCAAAATTCTAATGCACTAATATTGTAGCTTTTCAGGAAGTGTTTTCTTTTTAGTGATATTTCTGGAACTCCTACAGTATTTTATTGCAGTAGATTACAGATTGAGACTGTGAAAGGAGGAGGGGAGTACCCTATAGAGAGATAACATTTCACTAATAAGCAAAATACTACAATATCTTTTCCCCAAAAAATTTACCACAGGTGCATTTTCTGTAAAAGAATATATACTACCAAATTAAAAACATACCATTTTCTTGCATCCATAAAATTACGCTTGTTAGTCTTGGCCTTTATAATCTTAAAGAAAATATGCTTCTCAGAAATACTGTAGAGTAGCTAGTGGTTCTGGAAAAAGTAAAACATCAAGGGAACTTTCAACTTAATATATATTGGCACCTCATGACATTTTAGTCAGTACTGCTTATTCAAGAAGGTAAGGAGATTTTGAAAGACCATTTAACAAAAATCAGTCTGGTGGTGGATTTATAAACACAGTACATTATAACTGTCTGACAGAAAGATAGAAATAATATCCCTTTTGCCATCAAAGCTGCTCCAAGAAACAGAAAAGGAACAATTCTGTCTGGGCATGGTCAGTTTAAATTTGACAAATTCTCAGAGCTCATCAGGTTGCCAAATGACATTGAGAAAGAACAGATATCCCCCTTTCCTACCCCTCCTTTCCTTTTCTTGGTTCCTTAACATATTGGACCTTTTCCATCAGTCAATTACACTGCAAAACATTGTTGTCATTGGCAGTGCTCTCAAAGGGAAGGATTAAACAATTTTGGTTCAGAAGCACATTGCACTGTAAAAATCATACTTCCATGAAGCACTGTGCCTTTCAATATTTAGGGTGCTCAGAGACCACTGGTGATTGTGCTCAATCATTTCATTCACTAATGAGTGTATATGGAGTGAGAGCTAACTGGATAGACATCTGTTGCAGCATCAATTTGGATTTCTTTTCAGATATGAAATAGTTCAGGGAAAATAAAACTAGTGATTGTCAGGATCTAAAAGCTCAAATAAGTGTTCTCTGTCCTCTCTTTATAGGCTAAGTTTATCTAATGTGTAATTTTTTACTTTCTAAACTTTTCCTCAGGAACTTTGACTGCCACGGAGATGAAAAAGCTATCAGCTGGAATGAAGAATTAGCATTAACATTTTACCAGGTATCAAATTACTAGTTAGTAAATCAAAAAGCATTTTCATTAGCAGAGATATTTCACCAAAACAGTGTCATTAGGAGAAAAGCCCAATGTTCATGGGATGTTTATTTTTTCAGTTCATTTTTCCTGGAAGACAAGATAAATTTTATCAGTTCATTTTAATTTGTTTTGTAAGCATCCTCTTCCAACGGCTTTCACAGAAATAGGGAAAAAAATGCCTTGAAAACACATTTGGAATTGAGACAAATCTGTTAACAGATTTTGGTAGAGTTTTATTTTTTTAAGGTTTTAGAAAACTATAAATAACAGCTCCGTGTAATAGTATTAGAAATTCCAGGTATTAAGGGTTACATTTCCACTGACATTGTCACAGAGCTGATTTTATGCTTTGTGTTAATCGTGTATTTTACAATAGTGTTCTCCAGAACTCTTATTCAGAAACACCCTAAAAGTTTCAGTTCATGATTTTTAATCACAAAGACTGAAAGACACAAAGAACTTAGGCCAGAGTTGAAACCTGGGAAGATCTATAAGTTCAGAGCAGACTTTCAAGAGGGAGGCAGTCTCCTCTGGTTGTGCCTAGAATTCCTCTCCCAGCAGTGGACTGATTATGCTCTGCAGAATAAGAGTGTCTCTTTTTATTGTCAGGTCGCTGAGGAGAAAAAAAGACAAAAAAGAAGGAAGAGCCTCTGTCAGCCTTCATAGCCAATATTTCCGTTACTATTGCTTTTTTCATCATGCATTTCATAATTACATTATTTATATTTATTTTCTGTAAAAAATGTGAATGGTAAATGTGAAGGGGTAATCCAGGCTATAACGCATTAGTCTCTAGAATGCTAACACCAAGTGAATCACATCTCCATTTTGCCGTGATAACATAAGAAAGAAGTCCCTGTACTGAAAAAAAAGCTTTACCAACTATGGACAAGACAAATAAGAAAATAAAGGATGTGAAGCGTTCACTGAAATGACCTCTGTGTTGAGTAGTACAAATCTTATAGGTAATGGCATCCTTTGAGAAATCTAAGTATTGCTTTTTATTTATCTATTTTGTGTTGGGGGTGGTGGTGTTTGTTTTGGTCTGGTTGGTTGGTTTGGGTTTTGTTTGTTTTCCTTACAAGGAAACAAAATATATTTTTGAACTGCTCATTCATTGATTTTCAGAGCCTCTCTTTTCTGGATGGTTAGTCCAAGATGATTCAGCATCTCTCTTCAGAAATTTGGTGTGGCAGCTTCTGCTAAAATTTTCTCTCATATGAAAGATGATAAAGAAGATAAATGGGGAGAGGTCTGGTAAGACAATATTGGTATGAGTTTTTCACCATAACTTATAGATTACTGCTAACTTTTGCCTTAAATAACTGAGAAGGGCAAATATTTGAAATAAGTGACACCTTTTTTTCTTTTTTTTTTTTTTTAACCAGAGCAGCTGGTATAATTAGAAAAAATGCAGTGCTTCTTGGCCACATAATCCCTTGTTCGGGGAACCAGACAAATATAATAGGCAATGGAACAAAAAAGATAATGGAATCTCAACCACTAAAGGATAGTCAGAGAGCATATTTTGTACTTGACTGCAAAATATTATTACAATAAATCAGGATCAATGTCCCATGGGATGTGATCTCCATTTAAAGTAATTTTTCTGATGACATGCTTGTGCTATTACACTAAGCATGCTGCCCTTCTAAGCCATGTTGGAGACCTACAGTTGCATATGCCAAAAAGTAGTAGGAAGGCAAGATCACGATCAGTATTACAGTGCAGTTACATTTGTGAAGATTGATTTCTATTTTTTATTTTTTATTTTCCCAGCAGTTTGATTCCACTCCTTTAGGTTTTAGCAATTCTTATTCTAGTATTGCCACTTACTTACTAAAAGTTTTTTTCCTCCAATCTATTTTAGGACATAGCTGAAAAGATTGGATTGAATTAATTCCTGAGGCAGTTCCATTAATTACAAGGGAGATAAATCGCAAGAGAGTTTGTCTAATGAAGGTTTGTTTAACGTCAATGAATGAAGCTGAAATATTTCCACACTTAAAGGTGCCATTATCTTTGAAAAAGTATTCTGAATGGCATAGAAGAATCATAACATGTTTGGAAGAAGAAACATAAAAGTAACATGTGCACCCATCCCTTCCAATGCCCTTATAGTTTTTTTTTACTTACGTTAAGTGGCATCACACTTTAGGATTAATGCTGTAGGTTGTACCTATGTTACTCATGAATCAGGATAAGAGCATGGCCCATGAGCACTGGACCACAAGCTTCTCTAATACTTAATTCTTCCTTGCTTTTTGTCTGTTTTGGCCTGTGCCATCTGGGCACAGTATGGGAGAGAGCATGGTCAGGCATTGTCCACAAAAGTCTGTGTGGGCAAGACCACCCAACTCGGAGATGAGAAGAGAGACTGCCTTCAGGACCAGAGAAAAGGTACCTTGGTCCATTTTACATATTATTACACATGTGACCTTTGTGACCACTGAGAATCGTTCTGGGGAGAAGGCTGTTCATCACTGGCAATGGGAACTTTAGTGCTGTCATGATTTTAAATAAGCCTAAATTAAAAGTTGAATGAAATTAGAAGTTTACTCTGGATGAGGTTGGGTGCAGGAATGTCCACAAATATTTCCCCTCAGTCATCAGATAGACTGTCCCACAGAACCTCTTGTCAACTGCAGAGGTGGAAGAATCTGGACCCCAGGACCCAGCACATAAATGGAATTTCATGCTGCATTTCTGAAATTGGAAACATTATAAAGAGAATACATAAGGAAGATTTTGCGATGTCTTCTTGCTAAATTGATAAAAATCTCATTCATTTCAGTGAGGATGATCATTAAATGCTACCTACTGCTTTTAGCCATTTGTAATTGAGGCTGAGGGGTTTTCTGGGTATGCAGATCCCTTCAGCAGCATTTTTTGTCACAATGTTTTACTGCATGGTTTCCTTGTGTGCTTGTTTAGTTACATTTTGCATATTTTTCCCATTCCTTTTACTCTCTCTTGCTGGAGACAGATTATTTTATTTATTTATTTATTTTCCATAGAAATAATTGGTTGGAAGGGACCTTTAGAGATCACCTAGTTCCAACACCCTCTTGTGGACCTCCCAGTTGTTAACTATTATATTTAGGACAGGGTGTCAGAACTAGAAACCTGAAACAGAGAATATCATATGAGGTAAGAAGTGTGCTCTTTATTTTAATTTTTTTCTACAATTTTTCTAAAAGATATGAACTGTCTTGCTTCTACACCAGATTCTTATCGTAAAAACCATGTATATGAAACTGCCGTATGAACTAGTTACAGAAAAATGAACCCTTTCGTGACTTCAGCAGACTCAGAGAGAAGAACATTTTATTTTTTTCATTTTAATCTTTATTTTTCAATGCTGGAAGTAGCTGAAATAATTTAGAATGTAATTGAAAGGATATTCAAATTGCTGTGAAATTCTGCTATAAGTAAAAAGCATATCTAAATTATTAAAAAAAAATATTCTGTCATGTTCACTGATAGAGATTGTGAAAATGCACTTAGGCTTTCTAGTTTGCTTTCTTTTTCCATTCTCTTACAGAATTTTGATCAGCTAATAGGAAAGGTTGAGCTCACAGTTATTTATTTGGCTTTCTGAGAGTAATTGCCCTTTGTTTAAAAAGGAATCTTAATTGATGATAGAATACATACCTACAATATGTTATCAGTCTGTTCACACATAACAATGTGTATGTCCTGGAGAAATGTAAATGACAGAACCTCTGTTTCAGTGAAGTAATTACTGTTTTCACAGAGACTGGTAAATGTAAAACTCCGTACAAATGATACTAGTTATTCCTACTTTTATTTGCTTCCAAAGCACTCTAATTTATCTGATCATACGCTGATGGTCCTTAGGTACTACAGAGAAACTTGTACTACGTGTTCAGATTAAGAAGCAAAAATTCCTTTTGCCTCTCTATTGACTATTCTTAAATTCACACATGCAACAGTAGATATTTACCGGTTGCTTATGTGCTGGCTAAAGGGAGAAGATGGGCAGGAACATGGGTGGAATTAAGATACTACTTCCTGGATGATATAACTGAGCTGGTTTTGATCAGTAAATCCCTGTCTTCACTTTAAAAGAAATGAGAGAGCAAAAAAATGAGAGCCTCAGAAAAGCACCTTCCTCTTTCATTTGATCTGCTACTTAGATTGTCCATGAACTTTTCCTAAGAAATTTTATTCTGCTGTTTAAAAAAAAAAAAAGTGAGCTTTGGTGAATTCCCTTTATCTTTCCTCCTATCTTCTGTAAAACTTTATAGTTGTTTTGATCATCTAATAATTTGTCCAACTTGGTTAACTAGTGGTAAGTGGAAATGCAGATAGGTAGTGTTCTTCAGGACTGTCTTTCTACTGTACTGATGGAAACAAACGATTACTCTCAAATCCAGTCAATGAGGTGCAAACCTTTGTTAAAAATAACTGTTACTGTGTACCAAAAGGCTTTCCCTGTCTCTGCTCTGTTACGTTGTTACTTCTAATTTTGTGACACTGATGGCAGAGGTTCATGGCCCTTTTCATAGAATCATAGAATCATTTAGGTTGGAAAAGACCCTTAAGATTATCAGGATCAACTGTAAACCTAACATTGCCAAGTCCATCACTAAACCATGATCCTAATTTTCATTTCTGTTGTCCCATTGCCCTTCCACGAGAGGCATACCTTCTAGGACTGTTGTCATTGACTTGCACACTACTGTCATGTACATAAAACAATGAACTCAAAGCTGCCACTGAAGTTGCAGTTCTGCAGAAGTAAAACTAGTAATATCAATACTTCAATAATAAAATATATTTAATCTTTTAATCTTAAACTTCATCATATTTTAAGTGCCTTACTGGAGAAAGTATTGGCGTTGTTTTATATTGGTAGCACTGGCAACGGCTCTTTGTCTTTTTGATAATAAAGATGGTTAAAGTTAGGTGTAACAACTGCTATAGAAATTCTGTAAAACATAATCAGATTTGACACAAAACTTTATTGCTTTACTGCAGAAAATGAAACTATAGATATGATGGTTTCAGTATGATTGTGACATGGAGTTTTATACCTCTATCTTACCCAAAATAAAAAGCTGTCAAATATTTTCCTGTGTCTGGGTGAGTCTCAGACACAGATGAGAGCAAGCTGTCTAAGTCTCATACAATTCAGACTTAAATGATTATTGTGGGATGTGGAAAGCAACAGGAGGCTTTGGATGAGGTTATATCATCTCCTCTGCTTTGAGTTTATGTGCCTGGTTTTTGTTCGTAGAGTTCTCAACATAGGGATCTGATTAGATTTGCAGTTGCTTCTAGATGATCAAACAGTACAATAGTACTAAGCCTTCTTGCTCCACCTGCATCTGGTTAAGAGCTTGTGTGATTTCCTCTCTGAGCAGACTCCTCCACTGGTGACTTCTAATTTTATTATCTTCATGGTAGAGTATAAAAAAAAATAGAAGGACACTTTAAATTCATGCTGAGGATATGTGTGACAGAATACAGCTGCCCATTTGATAGAAAGGAGCAATTTATAGTGAGCAGACTGATGTTTGCATGTAGGGATATATATTGATGGCCATTTAGCTTCTTTGTGGAATTCTGAGGTCCGTTTTGACTCAAAAAAAGGTCCAGGTAACCTGGTAAAAACCCCTATGCAACACATTCTCTCATAGTTCAATGTGCAACCAAATGAAAGACAGAAACACAGTCTGGAGTTCAAGGATATTTGCCCCTGTATTGCCCCTAAATAATCTGAATTTGTTCTTTCCAGTTTTGCAATAATAAAGATTGCAATATATATTTATAATCTAATGCACTTGTACTGATTTTGTTGGGGATAGAGTTAATTTTTTTCCTAGGAGCTCATATGGGGCTGTGTTTTGGATTTGTGAAGAAAACAATATTGATAACACAGGGATGTTTTAGCTGTGGCTCAGCAGTGGTTACACAGAGTCAAGGCCTTTTCTGCTTCTCACACCACCCCACCAGTGAGTAGTCTAGGGGTGCACAAGAAGTTGGGAGGGGACACAGCTGGGACAGCTTACCCCTAACTGACCAAAGGGGTATTCCATACCATATGACATCACGCTCAGCACATAAAGCTGTGAGAAGAAGGAAGGGGGAGATGTTTGAAGTGATGGCGTTTGTCTTCCCAAGTCACCATTGTGCGTGATGGAGCCCTGCTTTCCTGGAGATGGCTGAGCACCTGCCTGCCCATGGGCAGTAGTGAATGAATTCCTTGTTTTGCTTTGCTTATGTGGGCAGCTTTTGCTTTCCCTATTAAACTGTCTTTATCAAGTTTTCTCACTTTTCCAATTCTCTTCCCATCCCACTGCGGGGGAGTGAGTGAACAGCTCCGTGGGGCTGAGCTGCTGGCTGGGGTTAAACCATGACAGCACTCTATGTATGATAGTAAATGTGTCATTTCTCTGGCTTCATAGAATCATAGAATGCTTTGGGTTGGAAGGGACCCCTAGAGGTCATCTAGTCCAACCCCCGTGCCATGTGCAGGGACACTGCTAACTAGATCAGGTTGCTCAGAGCCCCGTCCAACCTGTCCTTGAATGTTTCCAGGGATAGGGTCTCCACTACCTCTCTGGGCAACCCATGCCAGTGTTTTACTATCCTCATTGTAAAGAATTTCTTCCTTATATCTAGTCTAAACCTATCCTGCTTCAGTTTAAAACCATTACCCCTTGTCCTGTCACAGCTGGCCCCACTAAAAAGATTTTCCCCATCTTTCCTATAGGCCCCCTTTAAGTACTGAAAGGGTGCAATCAGGTCTCCCTGCAGCCTTCTCTTCTCCAGGCTGAACAAGCCCAACTCCCTCAGCCTGTCCTCAAAAGAGAGGTGCTCCAGCCCTCGGATCATTTTTCGTGGTCCTCCCCTGGACCTGTTCCATCAGTTCCATGTCTTTCCTGTGCTGAAGACTCCAGAGCTGGACGCAGGGCTCCAGGTGAGGTCTCATGAAAGCAGAGTAGAGGGGCAGAATCACCTCCCTCGACCTGCTGGCCACGCTTCTTTTGATGCAGCCAGGGTACGGTTGGCCTTCTGGTCTGTGAGCACACACTGTCAACTCTTGTCCAGCTTTTCATCCATCAGTACCCCCAAGTTCTCTCAGGAGCTGCTCTTGATTGTTTCTTCCCCCAGCCTGTATTGATACCAGGGCTAACCCTGAGCCAGGTGCATGACCTTGCACTTGGCCTTGTTGAACCTCATGAGGTTCACACAGGCCCACCTCTCCAGCTTGTGCAGGTCTCTTTTGATGACATCCCTTCCTTCTGGTGTGTCTGGTTTCCTAAGTATATTCACACTGTATTTTTTTTAACAGGTAGTACCTTATACACAACTGAATAATACTAATAGTAAATGTAACATAATAAAAAAAGGTCACTTATTTGTTATTTCATTTACTTTTAGCTCTGAGTAAAACCATGCTAAGTTTCCACCTTACTGACCTCTTCCTCTAGTTCCCTTTGTCTGTGTTTAAGATTTGTTTAGTACCGGAAAATGATAGATTTCTTAATAATACCTACACATCTAATACCAACAGATGAATCTACCCTTGAGTCAAGGGGACAAGGGGATGCAAAGGTCAATCAAATGGTCCAAAACACTGGCAAATTTAGCCAAATCTTGCCCCTAAAATTGTGAGTTTTATATTATGTAATTACAGGCTTAACAAAATAGTTGATTCTTAAAGAAGAGTTGATTGAATTCAGAAATGTGTTCTAAGAGGTCTCCCTTAACCCTTGCATACAGAATAGTGTTTCTTTTATAATTACTCTCTGCATTCATAGATTTTGATTTTATTTCTATGGAGTTGCCTAGTCTTAAAAAATATATCTACTTGTGTGTAGTGTGAAGTCCAGTGGCTGTGGTATGCCACAGTGGACTGTGGTTTTGAATCACCTTTGCCTTAGAGTTAGCTAAACCAGAAAACTTAGATTCTCCCCAGTAGTGTTTTAATTATTTAGTGTCTGTATCATAGGTAAACTATGGATCTATCTGCTCCTTTGTCCATTTCTAAAAGATAAAGCCAGTTTCAGCTGCAGTTTTGGAGCATCCCAGTACCTGTGGCTTGCTGTGCACACACCAGATTGGGTTCCCTTTGGAAATTATGTTACCCCAAATGCTTATTCTATGTCATTCTTCATTCATTATGCTAGAGCCAAGTATGGATCTTCTATACTTGAGAAAATTCAACAACAAAACTGCAGGCACATAGAGAAATTTCAAGCACCTGAAAATATCCAAAATGAGGGCAACCTGTGCCCTCAGTCTTCTTTTGAATAAAGCCTTAGATAATTTATATTTACTTTGTTCACCTGTTCAATACAATCTTAAGCATATCACATTTTGTGTTGTTGCCTTCAGTTATATATTCTCATTAGCAGGTATGATGTTAAGATTGTGTTGAAATGTTATAATTTCTTATTTTTTATGGATTATGTAAGACTCTTCAGGGTTTTATGTTTTATTTTTATTGACAATTTAATACAGATATCTATCCCAAACTTTTCTGCTTAGTAGAGCATAAAATTTGGGTCGTTCTGCCATTTTCCCACTGCTTGTCAGATGTTCAGACACTAAGTAGGTTTGAGGATGCTACGTTAACACTGAAAATTACAAATTGAGACAAAGAAAATTAATCATTTAAAGGGTTTGTGAGAACTGAATTTGATAACAGCGTACTTTTGGACACATGCAGGAAGTTTTGACTAACTAAGCAGCAATATAGTGATATGGTCTTTATAGGAGGTATCAGAAGATAACCACCCAAGTCAGTAATGAATGCAGTCATTTTTGTTGTTGGTTTGTTGTTGGGTTTTGTTGGGGTTTTTTTGTTTTGTTTTGTTTTGTTTTCCTGCAGGAAACAGACACCTGAGAACTGGCTTCTGAATTATTTGATTAAAAGAAGAATCACAGAATCGCAAGGGTTGGAAGGGACCTCAGGAGATCATCTAGTCCAACCCTCCTGCTAAAGCAGGTTCTCCTAGAGCATGTTACACAGGACTTCATCCAGGCGGGCTTTGAATATCTCCACAGAAGGAGACTCCACAACCCCCCTGGCAGCCTGTTCCAGTGCTCTGTCACCCTCAAAGGAAAGAAGTTTTTCCTCATATTCAACTGAAACCTCTTATCTAGTTGCTCTCCTCTGGACTCTTTCTAGGAGTTTCTCATCTTTCTTGAACTGGGGAGCCCAGAACTGGACACAGTACTCCAGGTGGGGTCTCACCAGGGCAGAGTAGAAGGGGAGGATAACCTCCCTCCACCTGCTGGCCACAGTCCTCATAATGCACCCCAGAATACCATTGGCCTTCTTGGCAACAAGGGCACCCTTCTGGCTCATGGTCAGCTTGTCATCCACCAGGACTCCCAGGTCCCTCTCAGCAGGGCTGCTTTCCAGCAGGTCAGCCCCCAGCCTGTACTGGTGCATGGGGTTCGACCTCCCCAGGTGCAGCACTCGACACTTGCCCTTGTTGAACTTCATCAGGTTCCTCTCCGCCCAACTCTCCAGCCTGTCCAGGTCCCGCTGAATGGCAGCGCAGCCTTCCAGTGTATCAACCACTCCTCCCAGTTTTGTGTCATCAGCGAACTTGCTGATGGTACGCTCTGTCCCCTCGTCCAGGTCATTGATGAACAAGTTGAACAAGACTGGGCCGAGTACTGAGCCCTGGGGAACTCCACTAGCTACCGGCCTCCAACTGGACTCTGCCCCGCCGATCAGAACCCTCTGAGCCCTGTCGTTCAGCCAATTCTCAATCTACCTCACTGTCCACTCATCCAACCCACACTTCTTGAGCTTCCCTATGAGGATAATAATTATCCTGATAATAATAATGATGTATCAAGTACTGGAAATAAGAAATGTGTTGCAGTTTATGTGAATTCACATTGCTACTTAGAGGGTTTTCTTTATGTTGGATAGAAAATGTTTTTGTGTTCATAATTTCTTAGCAAGGAGTTCAGTTGCAATTGTGGCCAATTGGTGGGTGGTCTCAGGTGAGTTTAAACTGGACAGCTTTCAAGCAATGTTTTAATATTCTGACCTTCTCATTAGGAAAATTCCGTTTAGAGGCCCTATAGGAAATTACTTTCCACAAATTATATACTGGGGAAAAAAAGAAAACTCCTCTCTCAGATGCTAGTCAGTTATTAAGACTAGAATTACTCAGGTCACCTCAATAGTCCTAAACTTCATCTACATATACTACACTGAAATATTTAGGGTCATTTACATAACAGGATTTCTAATTATCTTCTCCTGTGGTGTGTCTGTCTAGCATAGCTTTAGAGCAGAAATTGCAGTGATCTCCTTAATTCCTTCCACAGTGAATAGATACCAGTCAAAAACATCACAACCTTCATATCTTATTAGCATAGGCAGGTTTGCTCCTTAGACTTGTGGAATAGCTATGCTTTCATATGAAAAAGGTCAATCTTAAATTATTTTAGGGAGCATAAGTTTCAAACAAACTAAAGCAACATTATCTGCACACTTGAGCTACCTCAGATGTGTAACCAGCTGCCTGGCTACACAGGCAATTATGGATTCTTCCATGCTAAATCATAGTACCAAGCACAGAATCTAGTTCTTGATGATAGCCATTGGATTTGTGACCTCCCTGGAATAGTAGGAGTTGTAAACCTTTGAATGGCTAAATGATGCATAACTGTAGTTTCCTCATCTGTGACAGACGTAGTAATAGCCTGGGCATATTTTTCAGGTAATTTAAGTGGAATCTTTGCCCATCCTTATCCCAGAAGTCTTAATTTTTGAGCTTCTGTGCTAGAAGTAACATGTACAGTCCACTTTTAAAAAACTTTAAAGTTTATAATATCTTTATTAGATGTAACAAAAAGTATAAAACTCATCCTTATTTCTCTTCATAGTAATATTAGATCATTCTTATTTTCAGCTTTTCTTAGCATTTTATGCATATTAATTATGTTAGATCATGAGACTAAAATTTCTCTAGGAGAATACCTTTTTTACAAAGTTTACAAAGTTTGCTATGTTAATGATGTTTTGAGTTTGTTTATGTTTTCACAGTTAATTTATATGACAGACATATAAAGCCTTTTATCTGTGGCTGAAATATCTTCTGCTACTGTGAAAAGAGTTACTTGCATTGCCAAGTTTGGAATTAGTAATGGAGCAAAGAGTTTTCGGTTTTCATCAGTTATTGCCTTTGAGTTATTTGTTTTCATATTGCATTTCTCTTGAAATTGTAAGTACTTCAAAATTATTTGCCAACTCATTTTGTAGAGTACTGTAGCCTGCACTTTTAAAATAATTTTTAAACAGTAAATTAAAGAGGTTTTATAGATTGAAGATGTTTCATTTCTCTGGGTAACCGAGGTCTTCCTAGTTGCCAGATATAAATTTATGCCTGCTTGCATCCTGATTCTGTAAAGGGGCAAGGTCTTGATGTGCAACAGACTGTTCCACCTTCACTGAGGGAAAGGAAACCCAGGGAAGGGATCTGGACAGATCTAGACAAAGTCATGTGAGGACAAAAGATAGGCAAAATTTAGTTTAACTTGAAATGTCTGTTGACATTAAAGCCTGTCACACAGGGACTCTTCCATAAGCAGGGGATACCAACTGGAACTTTTGGAATGTAACCCCATGATGTTTGCCCTCCCTTGGCTGTATATAGAGACTAGCTTGGATGGTGATGTTTATAATACAACCACGGGGATGCTACCAACCCAATAATTTAAAACTAGTCTACATTTTAAATGTTTTTCTGCAAATCAGTCTATTCTAATAAAAGTAAATGTTTCAATATAAATTTGTACGTATAATTTAATTTTTTCAACATAAATTTGTATTTGTACTTTTAAAAAGAAAAAAATAGACATTATAATAAATGGATACCTAATAACAGAGAATGCTAGAGTACTAGAAATATTGAAGTAACACCATCTGCTACTGTCTGTATTCAGGTAACGCCTAAGAATCCAAATAATGATCCAACTTCTCTGCTATGAGATGTGAAGTAGAGCTAAAGTATTTTCTTGCCCCAGTTTAGATTACAGTTTAAGGACTGAATGTAGGATGCAAACAGAGCACTGCAAAAAAGTCATAAGACAAACATTCCTTAGCCATATAGGCTATGTTTTAGTATACCAATTGCTTAGGGGCTTTGGTTTCTTTTCTGCATCATGGCTAATAACAGTTTTAGGAAGAGGATTGATGGTGGATTACAAGGTAGCTCTAAGGGGCTTTTAAAGGAGATCCTTCCAGGCATGAAAGACAGTATGAGCATAAACCTTAAATTGCTTGCTGCAAATTGTAACAAGAATGATGAAGGTAGGCAGATTGGGGCTCATAGAAAACAAAAGTATAGGTACATAGTGTGAGGATTGGCCATTAGGGTACCTGTTAATAAAGACAAATAGTGTATATTTGATGAGATAGAAAAAGCATTGGAAGGATGCAAAAGGAGAAGTAAGCTAAGAAAATATTCTTACAGTAGCATTCTGAATAGATTCAAGTGAGGCAAGATCATCTCTCAAGGCTGAAGAATAAGACTTTCCAATAAGCAAGATATGAGATGATAAGGATCTAGGGAGAGATTTAACTGCATAGACAGAGAAGAGTATATTATCTTATAGCTATTATGCAGAACGAATCAAGAAAAATTAGATGTAGCTGGGCTATGAGTCTCTGGAGAACACGCTGAGTCAAAGATGACACCTAGGTTATGGTTTTTGCTCTTATATTGAGTCTGTATCCTGGTTTCAGCTGGGATAGAGTTAATTTTCTTCCTAGTAGCTGGTATAGTGCTGTGTTCTGGATTTAGTATGAGAAGAATGTTGACAAAACACTGATATTTTAGTTGTTGCTAAGTAGTGCCTAGACTAGTCAAAGACCTTTTTATTTTCAGCTTCCCATGCTCTGCCAGGGGCATAAGAAGCTGGGAGGGGGCACAGCCAGGACAGCTGACCTAAACTCACCAAAGGGGTATTCAGTACCATATGATGTCATGCTCAGTATATAAACTATGCAGTTGCAGTATATACATTATTATTATTACCATTATTATTATTATTATTATTATTATTATTATTATTATTATTATTATTTTACTCTACTGATAGGTTCTTTAACATTGTATTTGTGGTTCGTCATAATTTTTAGAGTAATAGCATAAGAATATTTCAGTAGAATAAGAAAAGGACAAATGCCTTTTTCAAATTTGAAAGGGAAAATTGCTTACAAGTGTGGAGGGAGTAAGGAAAACATCCTAAAATATCTGCCTGCAGTAACACACAATCAGCTTCCATTTTTTGTGACAATGAAGTTCTGGGAAAACTTAGGGAAATGAACAACATAAACAATGCAACTTCACAAGCTCAGCTCAGCAGTACCGGGCCGGATTGGAGATCTTTGCTCTCTGTCATGTTCACTTCTAGGAACTTTTATTAACTCAGTGCTGACAGTATGCCTACCCATCCCAAGCTGGGAGGAAGCTTACCTGTTCTCAAGCACCATTTCACCTGGGTTAAGAAGTCTCCTAGATCCTGAAATATATAACAACATCACACAGAAACTTCTGCGTTTGCTCTTTCCACAGTTTGGAAGTACCTATGCCATAATGTGGTCAATAGATGCTATTTTACTGGAAGGCCAATTGAAAATTTTCCATCATAGTTTTTTCTCCTACTTTTTATTAACTGTTGAAAGTTGCTGTTTATTTTTATGTTATCTATGTGTCTTATTTTTCATTAATACGGGTTATCCTGCTTACATGTATCTTTATACTTGGAGCCGTGAATCCTCTTTCTCAGTGTGCAGAAATGAAAAAGGAATACTTTTTTGACATAAATCTAGCAGTGTCTACACCTACTTTTCAGACTGGGAAATTGTAAAAACCTGTGTTGTTTTTTGGAATTACCACTCCCTTTGTCCCTTAATATTACATTAATTAAATTAGGAGATGAAATGTCTGGGTAGGAATTTTATTTATATATTTATTCATAGAACTTTTCTAGGGAGAAAATACCTAGCTATAACACTCAAAGGATAGGTCCATACCATGCACCAGGAACAGATCCTTGGTCAAAAGGAGATTTTGAGTCAATAAGGTAGTTCCTTGGTATTCATCAGTAGATACTATTCAATGGGCAAGTGACTTTGACTTTACATAGCCTTTTTCCAAAAAAACCCCCAAACCAAACCAACCAACCAACCAACCAAAAAAATCCCAGCACCCAAAACCAAACCAACCAACCAACCAACCAACCAAAAAAATCCCAGCCAGGCAATAAAAAATGCAATCCACGGTAACTAAAATCCATTAACTGGTTTGATTTATTCACTTTCACTGGTAGAATGCTCTGTTCTGTGTGCAGAATATGATTCCAGATATTTACTTCTTGATTTTTTTTTCTGTCAAATTATTTTCCTTACTGCTTTGTGTTAGAAAACGGGTTACAAAGGTTCATGTATAAAAAAAAAAAATTGCAATCAAATCAACAAAAACATAGTAAAATAATAATTAAAAATAAAAATCCTTCCAGATATATTAGGACCAGCGTGTACTGGTTTGCATTGTCTATTCACTGCTTATTTAAAATATTCTCACAATGCTGCTTGTACTTACTCCTGAAAATAATGAACTGTTACATGCATTTTACACGTTGATCCTCCCATGAGTGCTTTTAGCAAGCTCTACCTTTTGAGCAGCCTGCATAGCTTTAATGGAGATTGAGGCAGTGTAGAGAGGAAAGCTACAGAAAAAGGTTACAAGTTAGAAAAAAAGGCTGTGATTAACTAGCTTGACATTCAGCACCACTTTGGTACAAGGTGGGAAAAAAATGCTTGCTGTGAAATAGCTGTTGCATTTAAAACTATTTGCATTTGTTGTAAGCTACAAGTAAGTATTTACACACCTTCAATCTTTGTTTTTATCTACAACTTTTATAATTAATGTTGCAGCACTGAATATAATTTATAACAATCAACTAATAATTTAAATAGGCAGTTAGCTTTGTTCTAAACTTCTTTGAGTTGAGAGCATTTCCTCAGACTTTTGCATTTTGTTTTTTACTAATCCAAGTCTATATTCACTCAAAATTTAGAAAGAATAACTTCTTATTTTCATATACGGTGGACAGAGAAAAACCATTATTGAAGAATACAATTCACAAAAATAATCATACAGTTAAATACTGAGCTAGCTTTTGTTGTATAAACTAATGAGAAGGCTGCAATCTAAATCACATGATTTAAACAGAGTTACATCTAACCTCAGGCTGTAGGGAGGAACTGCTGCTTACTGTTGTGAATCTTAATTAGCCATATTTAGCACCCAAAAGTTGAAGAAACTGACTGAAATTAAGTCTTTGACTAGTTTTTAACAGGAAAATTTAGGGGATGCTAAAATCTTCCATTGCTGAGAATGTTCATTAACTACAAGTCCCCACATTGTTAGGGGATAGAGCTTTCTAATTTTACCTCATTAACTCCAGAGGCAAAAATATTAACAGAAGGAAGAGCTAAACCTGGTCTTTCTCCTATCAGAAATGTGTTCCTGAAATCTTAAATAATTTCTCACTTCCCGTTCTCTCTACCTGTCCAATGAATATTTATACATTCAGCACTCATGCTTATACACCCTACACAAATTTAAGATTATCGTCATAGGACATATGAGCATTCTGTAAATTACACTATCCCTGTTAGCAGACCTTTTCCCCACCACTTGAATTGTTATACTTTCCCTTATTTGTGCTAGGCAAAGAATTTATTTCTTTTTCAGAAACATGAAAATACATGACACTTATACAGTGGTGGGTTGACCCTGGCAAGCAGCTAAATGCCACACAGATGTTCACTTGCTCCCCTCTGCTCCAGCAGGACAAGGAAGCAAGCAGGAAGAGTAAAGGTGAGAAAACTCATGGGTCAAGATGAATACAGTTTAAATAGTAGAAGAGGAAGAAAAAAAAACAACAAGCAAGTGATGAGAAGGTTCCTCACTCACCACCTCCCACAAGTAGACCAATGCCCAGCTAGCTGCTGAACAATGGCTACCTCCCTGCAGTTTTTATTGCTAAGCATGATGTTATGCTGCTTGGAATACCCTTTCCGTCAGATTAGGTTAACTGCTGAGGTCGTGCCCCTTCCCAACTTCTTTCACACCCTCACCCAACTCATTGAAGGGAGCAGAGTGGGGGGAAAAAAAAACAAAACCAACCAAAACCCAATAACCTCGGGGCTGTACAAGCACCATTACTCATCAATAGCCAAAACATTGGTGTTATCAACACTGCTTTAATCACAAATATACAACACAGTACCATACTGGCTGCTATGAAGAAAATTAACTACATCCCAGCCAGATCCAGTACAATGAATATATTTATACACATATTTAGGTTTTATACATTTTTCTGCTATTATACTGCTTTTCAATAAACATTTTGTTTTGCATCAAAGTTCAGGCTTATAAAGAGAACAACAGTGAGAGACACATATTCATGTATTTCCCTTCCTTTTTCCTGACCTTTCCTCTTTCTTCTTTCCTTCCTCTGTTTCTCTTTTCCCTTCCCTCTTCCCCTTTCTTTCACTTGCCTTACATTGCCTTCCCTTCTCATCACACTATTAGATGGGACAAGTGGTACGGCACACGCTATACACAACTGCAAAGTGTTATTCCTAACAATACAAACTTTACCAAGTTCAAGAGCAGTAGAATATTTTTCTGTGGGTGGTTAGATGTATCGTGGGAATGTTCTTTTTTTTTTCACTGTGCCTTCCCTCTCCTTTGGGGGATAATGTGAAGCAAGTACTGGGAAGATGGGTCATAACAGTATATTATAATTTTCACTTTTTCTGTCTATCAGGAAAGGATAATCCTCTGGGAGCTGTAACATAATCATAAAAACATCATCCTGAAGAACTGAGTCTCAGTGCTTAACACTGTTTCTCTAATGACATTTCACCTATCATTTCTATTCAGCTGAAAGCATTTCCTGCAGTAAAACAAACTGTGATACTGATGAACACTGACATTTGCTAACAGTATTAAGTAGTAAAACAAAGGCTGAGAAGATAATAGACCCAACAGGAGAGTATCCACAGATTAGAAGAGAAAGAATGCCAACAGCTCTTAGTTCTCAATGAAGCCTACTAAGCCTGGATTAAAAAATAAAAGTGAAAAATGGTTTATTACGATTTTCTTTTGAAGTTAGCAGTTCTGGCCAAAAAAAGAGCCAGAAGAGGAGTGGCAAAAATAGCTTGGGAATTGTAAGACAAAAAGAAGAATACAAGGCCGAGGGGTAAGGAACAACAGCAAGAATGACAGCTCAGTTTTAAGAAGTCCTTGATATGTTACAGTTTTAAACCCTAGACCATGCTGTAAAAGTAATCACAAATAAACTAAAATGTTAAGTTGAGAAGAAAATAAAACTCTGGGTATATGTGGAAGAAAAAATCATTCCTTTTCAATTAAAATATTGTGGATAATTTTCCTGATCTATGCTGAATCTTTTTTTTTTTTTTTTTTTTTTTTTT
>NW_009259681.1:663085-675483 GCF_000687185.1 Egretta garzetta
GTGGATATTTTTCCTGATTTATCCTGAATTTTTTTTTTTTTTTTTTTTTTTTGGTCTGTTAACAAAAGGTGAGTAGAGGATTTAGTTGAGCTGTGTAATAAATTTGCTATTAGGTATAAATGTGCATATTATTCTTTTAGGTCTTGGCTTTGTTTTCTCCGCATGAATGCATACAAAACCAGCAAAAAATGCCAGTATTCTTTAGCATTAATTTAAAGTTAAAAATATGGCTTCTGCATGCCACTTTATACACAAGCTTCATTTTTTGAGCAACTAATAGATAAGTGCTTCAAAAATCTGTGTGTTCCCTTGTGTGTAAGTACAATGGAAACAGAACATATTTGCGTGGAATTGAATACTTTCTTTGAAATGTCACTGACTTTTTTTAATACACAAGGCTGTATAAAAATCTTGTGTGTGAAGCACTTTACAAAACCCTGAAATGAATAAATGGAGACATCTAAAAGAAGGTCTTAGAGGTACAAATATCTGTTATAGGGAGTCAAAGAAAACATATTATGGTGTGTTCTATGTTTGCATTCTTATTCTGGCTTCTCAAGTTCAGCTCTCAATTTTATCTATTATGATGTTATGCAATAGGGATAAGGTGAATCTCTGTTCAGGGTGGGATACTCTTAAGCTTTATATTTTTATTATATTGTATTCTAAGTTCTTTTTATAAAAGTATTTAATGTGGTTTTCAGATTGCTACATAAGTAAATAGAAATAAATATGTTCACATAAACTTTTTCCCTAGTACTTCATTTGTAGGAAGTTTAGCTGTCAACAGTATGAAAAACTAACAAGTGGAAACATTTTAACCTGAATTGAAGCTCTACTGCTGTAGTGATATTGTGTGAAGATGCAGTGTAGAGGACTAAGCTACATTATGCTGAACTATAGGTATCATAAGCAAGAGTGTGGTGGAGAAAGGACACAAAAGAAGAAGCTAGAGTTGATAAGCATCAAGAAACAAGGGAGGTGTGCAATTATAAGTGTGAAGACAAGAAGTCTGTGTATGGGATGGAGAGGTGAGGGAAAAAAAACTACCAAACAAACAATGGAAAAGACAAAGGTTCCAGAGTCTGCTGTCCCCAGCTCCCACCACCACCAGTGGGAGGGAGGGGATGTCATTGTCTGAGTTAGGCAGACCACTTAGTGGACCTACTGTTGCCTAATGTGAGATGGCAACTACTTCTCTCTGTTGACTGTTGGGAGATGATGAGTAATACATACCTTGGAGTACAGAAAAGTGATGCATAACCTGTTAACCATAGCCAATGAATGGTAGGAAATCCAATTTGTCCCTCAGCTTCAGTAGTTCTGATCACATAAGAAACAAACTAACATGTTATGAGTGCCATAATTTGTGTAGGAAAAAAATGGATAATGATTTTGACATACAGTATTTCAAAATACACTTTCTTTATTTTTCAGATTATAAATAATCATGGAAGAAGTCAGAAAAATCCTTTTACATAATATATAAGCCATCACGCATGACTATTTGAAAGGCTTTTACATTGAATTTGTTCATATGAGGTTTTTCCTGAATGTACGCTGAATGTAGATGTTAAGGGGTAATTATTTAATTAAGAATACTACTGATCTTCTACAGTGGAAGATAAAAGTGCATTTTTAATCTAATGATCTTGAGTATTCTGAAAAGCAGTATATTACTCTAACTGTTCCATGATTCCAACTTTCTGATCGGTTAAACTTAACAGTCAATTACATTTAATCAGATGGCACTAGTACAGTATGTTCTTTTCTTTTGTCTTTAATCTTCTGACTTTTATTTTTTATCTATTCTTTCCTTTCTGCTAGAAAGAGGAAGCAATTGCCTAGTTGCTACAGTATCCCCATTAGGGTTGGATTGGGAACCCAGTGTTCTCTTGCAGTAATTTACAATTAAGCCTTTAGGATTCAATGCATTACGTACTGGACTTCAAGCAGAATTCATGTACATATGCCCTAACACAGTCTGATTTCTTTGTGAAAATGGACGGATGGTTTGAAGCAAAGCACAATTCCCTCTTACAGCAGTGTTTCTCTACATCTGCTTCACCTCATGCCCTGGTCATTCTTTATTGAAAATAAAAACAGTACTTCACAGATGACAAGCATTTTTATGTAATTAGTGGTACTCGCCACTTCACTATACCATATAATTTGTAATGCTGGCTAAAATGTGTGCTTACATAAGCAATGCCCACATATAATTATTAGAGGTATTTACACTCTCAAGTTCTGCTAAGACATTCAAGAACACAGCTCATAAAAACAAAAGGAGTACAAATTGCTGTAGAAGGACTGTTATATCAAATTTGTACCTTATTTATGCATTCAGGCTGCAGAGCTGTAACAGAAGATTTGTCATTACTTTCCAATTTGTACCTCATGCACAGCATCACAATCACAAGGTTTCTGTGATTTCAGTTTCCAGTGAAAATCCCATCATTTCCACCACATAATCAAGTCTTTAGTGTGTAGAAGGTCTTTTCCCCACCACCACCACCATGATTATAAGCTCATATGTTGTGAATGTTGATTGGGTCTAATATTTTCTGTTGTTAGATACTTGTGCGTTTTGGCAAATGATTGGAAGTCATTTGGGTTAAGTAAACCACAGCCTTTTTTCCTGTTGTTTTGCTTCTGTTCTCATAGTCAAGGAGCAGTAGTGCACATGTCGTAATGGAGCGGGGAGAGCTTGAAGAGCTGTGCTATTAAACAGTGCATTAAGCAAAGACTCTTCAGACAGTCCATTCTGAGGAGAGGTCTGCTCCATACAAACAAAGCTCTTGAGATGCACTTTGTTGTGTTCTTAGCATTCAGAAAAGCACTATTATCCTGTGTCTGTGACTCTGTGCACAATATTTCAATTGGTTCCATTTCACTGGTTTTACAGAGAACAATAAAAGAGGCCTCTTGTTCCTGGCCATCCAGCATGAGAATAGACCATACTGAATCTCTATCATCAAGCATTTAAAAGCCTCATAAAATATTTTATATATTCATACCTTTCAGAAGTCATAGGCAAACAATCTTGTTCCATGAAATCAAAATTATTTTTTTAACTACAGTGGTACTGGCCATTTATTACAAACCTAAACAAAAACTCATAAGAGTTTTTAGGAATTAGTGTGCTTAAACTTACATATAAAACAGCAGAAGAAAACCTCTGTGATACTTTCTCAAAGTTGTTTGTGTTGCAAGCATGAGCAGCTGCTTTCTGACTGACATGAGAAACACAGAAAACAAGTCCCTCGGTTTCTTTTCAAGGAAAGCTCTCTCAATAATATGGAGAAAGCTCTGTGCTGTAATGTTAGCACTCTCACTACTTTCAGGTGTAAATGGAAAAGCAAATTATTCTCATGAATGTGATGCAAAATCATACCAGAGTTTTATTTTATAGTTCCGGTTCTTTTCAGGTTTCCTTATGTTTGCAAGGCTGACAATCACCAGATATGTAGCATCCATTTTGGAGAGAGGTGTCAAGTGAAATCTCAGGTGATGAGGTCTGGCTTTGTTACCCCAAATGTCCTCAGTGCATTGCAGGGTGGGGATGGATAAGAATGCATTTGCAGCCTGGGGTCATGGGGTAACACTGACCTCCACAGTGCTGGCTGACTTGCTTCCTCCCACAGCTGGAGGCTGAGATTTTTCAGCAGAATTCCTGCTGGACACATGGTGCACTCCCAGCATGGGGAGACACTGGAACTGCTTAAGAGCCACATGCTGCTCAAAAGACACGTGCTGACCACCTTGCTTCAGTGATAATCTATCACTTCAGATGCAGCATGTCCTGTGAGGAGGAAAGCGCTCTGTCTTGTTTTTGTTTTAAAGGCTTTCCTGCTTTTTAATGAGCAAAGGAAGCATGTTTTTAAGAGCTAGTACTCTCTTAAAAAAAAAAAAAAAAAAAAAAAAGAAGAAAGAAAAAAGCAAGAAAACAACATGTGCTGTGCCTTCTTCTTTCCTTATAGTATTATTTCTCTAAACTGCTGCATGTTAGAACAGGTTGCCATGCCTGTATGGGTTTATTTTATGCAGTCATTAGTACTATTGTCAGTGCTTTTAAATTATGGTACATAAATATCAAATACATTCTCTAGTTTCATGTAATTACATGGTAACTATTATACTGTTACAGAACACATAATTATTTTTGGCTCTCAACAAAAGTGCAGGCTGGGCTGTTTTCACTGAGGTCTGCTAAATGCAGCAGTTAACTGCCTGAACTTGTTGTAATTACTGAGTTGAAACAAATTTTTTTTTCCTTTTTTTTTGGTTTTTTGGTAAACCTGTGTGGTGATTAGCAAGGAGAAAATCTCAGCCTTTTAGGAGTCTAGTTTGAATACAGATTCAAAATACTTATAGTAAGTCTGAGCTTACTTTGCTGAGATCTTATTTTTAAATTCACCTTCAATCTTGAACTGCTCTGGAAAAATCCCATTTGGTAAACTAAGATCAGGTTTATCTCTAACAAGTCCAGTCACATCGGGACTGTTTCAACATTCTGACTTCACGTCAAGCGTCCGGTGACAAAACTAAGCAAGGTATGAGATATTGGGAAGTATATTGTTTGAGGAGCAGGATTGTGTTTTGGCCTTAATTCTGCTCTACCATAGCCTTCTTTTGAGAGTGCAAACAAAGTTGTTAACCTGTCATTTTTCTCAACTTCAATTAGCCCCAAAAGGATGTGACTCTTTACAGATCTGGCAAAGGACTGTATTTCTGTTTGCCAAGTAACAGTGTTCTTATCATGTGGGTAGGTGGTCAGGGTTAATTAGTGCTGGTAACTGAGCAGGTTAGATTAGAAATATATAAGGTGTTTATGGTATATGTGTACCTCTTTAAACAGTATCCTTCAGAATGGGAGGTGTGAGCACAGATCTTATGCAATGAGTGCTATTCTGGATCAGCGCTTCTGTAGGACCAAACGCAGTAGCCTCCTGGTCCCTCCTGTCTGTACCCGGGTTACAGTCTGTTACAAGATCTTATTTATCTTCAGATTATGCTTTCGGAGACATAGGGCTGTTATTTGCCTATTCTTCACAGAACTTGTGTTACCAGGCCTAACCAGAGAACCTTATGAATGAAGCAACCTGCTTAAGCTTATCAGTGTATAAAGACCAAGGGAAGGATTTATCCATCTGGATTTAGATGCTTATACCCAGATTAGATAGCCTCAACTCTCTCCATAGTCCAGAAAGAAAAAAAAATATTCAAGGGTGTAATTCTTCTCAAAACTAGTTCAGATGTATTATCTTCTAAATATGTCCATTTGCTCCCTGACTGCAGAGGAAGCCTTGTGTGACTGGCTCACATGTAGGTATTTTCACTGTGATTTGGAAGGACCAGACTTCCATTGGTGGAATAGATGTGCATTCTCTTCTGGTGCAGCAGAATCATTACTGATGCTAACTTAGGAAACACAAAGACACTGTATACATGAGAAATACTGCTGACAGAAATACTCTTACCCAGCAATCTTAAGGAACTGAGCTAAAATCTTGATTCTGCCTTTTATGGTGACATTTCTCAATCTATTTGCCAGGCATCCCACGATTTGAATCTCCTCTTCCTTCCACTGATCCGCGCCCACCCCGCCCCCCCAAAAAACCCCAACTAATATGAGAAGAAGGTAACTCAGTGAACTTTGTGAAATGTTACAATGTTGATAGAATAAAGTTAATTCAAAGTTTTGAGTATGTTAAAAATAAAGTTTTCCTTCCTCACAGAATGATTATACCCTAAGGCATCTCCATTTTCAGCCATTATGGTATAGGAATAAATCGACTCAGCCCAAGCTTTCAAGTGAATAAGGAATCTGTAAATGCCTTTTTGTGAAACTGGTCTAATCCCAAAGATAGTCAGAACTTGAGAATAGGTCCTCAAAACAAAGTGGGGTTTATTTTTAGTTGAAAAGTAATGTGCTTCAGAGCTTCCTATGTATGACAACTTCTATCTATATGTATAATTTGGTTGATTGCATATAGAGATAACTATGCTGACTTAAAAATATGCTTTTACAGTCATAGCCTCACCAGTTTTATATCACCACTTAACTTTAATCTTCACATGACAAAGGTATGTGGTGCCCCTAAACAAGACCATTATCCCCACCCTCACTGTAGGGAGTATTTTGCATAATAATCAATCTATAACAAACAAAGGCCATCTTGTAACTTAATTATGCTAAACACAGTGTTTGCCCAGACACTCATAGCTACCATGGGAATAGATCTTTCCATTTTAAAAGCACACAGTAATCCTCCACCCTTTAAAAAATAAAATAAAATTAAAACTTCTCTTTTGACATTGTAGAGCTAGAAATAGTTAAGTATTTGTTTTCCATTTTCTTTGCTGTAATAATTAGTTCTGCAGTTCGAAGTACATGCAAGAAAAGTAATGATATACATGTATTATCTGGTTTCACAAAATAGTTTTAGTTGTATAACTCCTGTAGTTATGTCTAGAATACTTCATGAATATATTTATTAGGCTAGAATAAGAATCAGCATGTTGACATTTCTGAAAGACTGCTTTGTTTTGGGAAAAAGAAAAAAACAGTTAAAGAATTACAATAGGCACTATCTCTTATTTTGCCTTGCTCCACTGAAGGGACTTTTAATTAATGCTGAGGAAAAAAAAGAAGGATAGACTTTTATACTGAGTTGTTTGACCCACAAACCATGGAAACTATTTGCTCTTCTAACTTAGAGAGGATAGTAATACAGCTAACTCTGTTAGGAGGAATACAAAGATAGTCTCTTCTTCCTGACACAGCCCAGAAATGCTTCAAGCAGGACTCGAGGTACAGCTGGAAGTAATCAAGGTGGATTGGTGGTTTTTGAATCATTCTGTGAATGCCTGAAGCAGGTCACCTTCCTTTCCTGAGCTCTGAAGTGCCTAGGGCAAGTTGATACTTCTGGATTCAATGAGAGCATGGCAACATAGATGAAAATCTGAGTACTCAGATTGGACTTACTCAGAGAAAGCTATCATCTTTAACAGATGAAAAAAATAAAACTAAGATGTAAACTGATCCAAACAGCAGAAGAACAGTTATGGTTATAAAATAAAAAAAATAATAATTTCTCATGGAAGGAAGTGGAGTGTGCTGTAATTTAGTCAAGGTCTAATCAAAACCTCTGGAAGGCAAGGACTTAGCACGGGCAACAAGAAATCATGATATCTCTGTAATGTGCTATCTGTACAGTACATAAATCCTTGAGAAATACGTGAGGAATGCCTGGTCTAAAGGCTTTGAACTGCATCTGTATCTAACTCCTTAACAAAAGCTAGCCAGTCAACTTGTCAGTCTGTCTGTCCTGTTCTTCTCATTATGTTGTCTGGTCCATAAACTAAATTCCCAAAGTCCTGAGCAGTGATATGTAAAGATATATATTTAATCTAAGGAATATCAGGTACAGACCAGATTCACCAGGACACTTTTGCTGCTTTGTGTCATGCTGGCAGCAGAAAGCAGCTGCAAAGCCAACCAGTGCAGAGAACTTACATCTGCTTTGTGGTGCCAGAGAGACACAAAGCAGCTACAGCTCGCTGATGAATCCATCGTATAATCTCCAAATACAATTTGCTGTCACAAATATCATGAGTTAAGTTAATCTTTGGAATAATTCTATGGCATCAGGAGAAAAAAAATATAGAAATAGAGCTTTTGTTTCCATTATGACCATTTACACATAGAAATTCTATGGAAAATGTCAAATAATAAAAAAATGCTATATAGCATATTCAGCCTCCTAGCCATTTTAGGGCTGCACTGAGATTTACAGATGAAATGAGAATAAGAATAATTTTAATTTAAATGAAGTTTTACGCAGACCTCTTCTGACAGAATAAAGTTACAAAGGGAAAGTGGGGCGGAAATCACAATTCTAACATTCTAGGAAATACAAACATATTTACATTTTGAAAAGCTTTCCTTTGGAATTATGCTTTTTGCTTCATTATTAGCATAAAAACCAAACCATGATTTACAGAGAAAAAAATACAATAAATGTTTTGAAAGCTCATGAAGTGGCATTTCCACTGTACTATAGTCTGTCTCATTTACCAGTCATAGATGCACATGAATGCTCTCTTTCCTTCTCTCTACATTTTAGGTAACAATTTATATTAACATTTTAGAAACATGAATTTTTGGGCACTTCTCTTCTGGCACTTCTTATGAGCAAACATTATGATAAATTTGTGCACTTATAGAATTTGATACACAATGACTAGGTTCAGATGTTACAGTTATATGTGAGACAAAAAACCCCATTAATTCAGAAGAAGGTCTTGATTCAGGGTTAGAGAGTATTCATTTTCATATCTTATTTCTCATTAAGCATTGGAATAATTCAAGAAGGAATTCAAGGAGGTGCAAAAGCAGGCCATCCCCACGTGCTGAAAGATGAGTTAGAGAGGAAGAAAACTGGCCTGGCTGAAAAGAGAGCTTTGGCTGGATCTCAGAAAAAAAGAGAAAAGTCTATGAGCTTTGGAAGAAGGGAAAAGTATCTCAAGAGGTCGACAAGGATGTTGCGAGGTCATGCAGAAAGAAAATTAGAAGGGCTAAAGCCCAACTAGAACTTAAATTGGCCAATTCTGTGAAAGATAATAACAATCTTTTATAAATGTATTAACACAAAAGGAGAGCCAAAGAGAATCTCCATCCTTTACTGGATGCAGGGGGAACCATAGTGGTGAAGGATGAGGATAAGGCTGAGGTATGTAATGCCTTCTTTGCCTCAGTCTTTAGTAGTAAGCTCAGCTGTTCTCTGGGTACTCAGCTCCCTGAGCCAGAGGGCAGAGATGGGGAGCAGAACAAAGCTACCATGATCCAAGGGGAAATGGTTAGTGACCTACTCAGCCAATTAGATGTACACACGTCCATGGAGCCGGATGGGGTCCACCAAAGGGCACTGAGGGAGCTGGTAAGGGTGCTCACCAAGCCCCTTTCCATATCTTTCAGCAGTCCTGGATGGCTAGGGATGGTCCACTTGACTGGAGATTGGAAAATGTCATGCCCATTTACAAGAAGGGCTGGAGGGAGCACCTGGGGAACTACAGGACTGTCAGCCTGACCTCGGTACCAGGGAAGGTCATGGAGGAAATCATCTTGAGTGCCATCACACAGCATGACCAGGACAACCAGAAAATGAGGCACAGTCAGCATGCGTTTCTGAAAGGCAGATCCTGCTTGACTAACCTGATCTCCTTCCATGACCAGGGGACCTTCTGATGGATGGGGGAAAGGCTGTGGAAATAGTGTACCTGAACTTTAGTAAAGTCTTTGACATCATTTCCCGTGGCATTCTGTTTGAGAAACTGTCTGCCCACGGCCTGGAAAGGCATAGTCTTTGCTGGGTAAAAAACTGGCTGGATAGCCATACCCAAAGAGTGGTGGTGAACAGACTTAAATACAGTTGAAGGCCAGTCACAAGTGGAGTTCCCCAGGGCTCAGTGTTGGGGCCGGTTCTGTTAAACATCTTTGTCAATGACCTGGATGAGGGGACTGAGTGCACCCTCAGCAATTTTGCACATGACACTAAACTGGGTGGAAGTGTTGATCTGCATGAGGGTAGGAAGACTCTACAGAGGGACCCGGACAGGCTGGATCAATGGTCAGCAGCCAATTGTATGAGGTTCAACAAGGCCAAGTGTCGGGTCCTGCACTTGGGTTACAACAACCGCATACAATGCTACAGGCTTGGGGATGAGTTGATGGAAAGCTGCTTGGCAGAGAGAGATCTGGGGCTACTGGTCAACAGCCAACTGCATATGAGGCAGCAGTGTTCCCAGGTGGCCAAGAAGGCAAATAGCATCCTGGCTTGTATCAGGAATAGTGTGGCCAGCAGGAGCAGGGAAATCATCTTTCCCCTGTACTCAGCAACCCCCACAGCTTAGAAAAGTTAAAACTTGTTCTTCTCATCTCATTCCATTAATTTCTTTAATTTATAAGAATTCATAGATGTTATACTGTTAAGTCCCAGGTGCAATAACACAATTAAGAGAATCACAAATTTTAACATTGTCTTAAAAGAAGAAAACTGTTGCTTTCTTGACTGGATTGTCAAAATAACCACTCTTCAACTAGGCCTGGACACATACACAGATGCATGGAGCAATTCCAGGAGAGAATACAGGAGTGTGTTTCTCTGAGAAAGCTGATCTTAGATATCCCTCAAACCTATGTCCCTCAGCTCAACTTGCCATGTCTGGTCAGTCTGAACAAAGAGGTTACATTGAACCAGAATTAAGGTACAGCTAAGACTTCCACCTCTTAATCCTTCCTGTAGCACATTCACAATACTTGCTGCAAACCTTCAGCACATAACTGCTTTCTCTTTCACCCTCCTTTGTCTTTCTACTGACCTTACAAAAAGCTGCACCAGAAATAGAAATGAAGAAGGTTCTTAGAAATGTTCTGGTGGAGGATCCAGAAGTGCAGAATTTCCATTGCCCATGGTAAGTTCCCAGGGGGATCAGAGCAACTCTGAGTTACGGAGATGTGTCCAGTCACAAGGATCTGGGAAGTCACTGGAATGCTTAATTTCTTTGCAGCCTATGAAACCAGTCTATATATTCATGGAAACTAGTGGGTGGGCCCAAGTCTCATCCCAGTATGGAGTCAGGGTGTGGATATGATATGCCTGTGGATTCAAAAGTGCTTCCAGATCCCACAACCTAGACTGGGAAATGGTCCTTACCTCAAGTAATACACACCAACTTCAAATCTGAAGATCAAGCTTGAATAATCATGTAGAGATACCTCCATAGACCTTTAGATCTCTTTGGTTTAGCTCAGTACATATATTTAGCTCAGTTCCCAAGAGGATTCTGATAGCAGAGAACTACTGAATTTAGATTGCTTTGTACACTAGAGCATCTGGTCAGTGAGGGACCAGGTTCTGGCCCATGCATATCTGCAGTAGTTGTAAATAAACAAATATTCCAGTTCTTTTCTCCTCATCCTCCTTGTGTGCTCCAGAAGAGAAGAGGTTTGGCTCTGCTCAGTTGGATTTGGCTCTACAGATAAAGCAAAGAGTCATTTTAGCAATTTGTTTGACTTTCACTCTAATTTTGGTCTAACTTTTACAGTAAGGACTATTGTTCTAACCCCTATTCTTGGCTTTACATAGGTTTATAATCTGCTGGTCAGTCAGAAGAAAACCATACAGCAGTGTTTGGTGGCAATCTGCCAGCTGAAACAACAGAGTTCTTTCATTTTTTTCCCCAAGTCACCTCTAACTTTTCTTGACAAAAGAGTGTTCCAGTTGATATAATTCTGGATTACACTCAACGTGTCACAATCTGCCAGCAGAAATATATAATGACTCTTGCTATTTTATGAAACTTTTCAAGAAAAGAAGGAAAAAAAGTCCTGGAAGTTGAATGACCTTAACAACACAGTGAGGTTATATTTTAAAACTCAAACATGAAGGGCTTCAAAATTTTCCAAAGCAGCTGTGTGAATTCACTGACATCTGATCTACAATGAAGTCTGTCCTTCTGTTGCTATAAAGGAAATACCTGAGCTAGCTACTCTGAAGTAAGCTATAGTCACTCCTCTAGTGTGAGAAGGATTTGGTTTAGTGAGAATGTTATTTCAAAAAAATCTCGGAAGATATATGGAGAACTAAATCACACTTCTCCAGAGCAATGTGATGGTCAAAGCAATATACCTAATGAGTTTTAACTCCATTCTCCCTAGCTAGGCACATTAATATTTGAAGGATCAAATCTTTAAGGTTTGCCTCCAGGTTTTTTTTTTTTTCATTGCAGGATATGAAAAAGTTAAGTGTAATGTATTGCATACCTTTACAGATGGATACACATGTGTAAGTTAATTGCTTTTATACACCTGGTACATATATTGAAAGTGGTTAGCTTGATCAAAGATTTTGCATGTCCATTATCTTGCACATGTCGGAACTTCCTTAGGAACATGGTAATAGTAGTGGTTAGACAATATTAAAAAAATAATTTAAGAACACAACTATTTTATAAAGATGTGTCCCTGCTCACTGCAGGGGGGTTGGACTAGATGACCACTAGTGGTCCCTTCCAACCCTAACATTCTATGATTCTATGATTCTATGTTCAAAATGAGGGCACAGTGGTAGCTTAATTTGTTGCAATACAGTTGGGCAATATAAAAATAATCCACATTAGCATCCAGCTGTCAGTGATAAAAATGCCTGAATAATCATTCCCTGGGCTCAGTTTCATAATGTTAAAGTAATTAATACAAAAGAACTTCAAAACAAACACAACTTTGCTACACTTATTAGCAGGCGGCCATTGTGTGTATTCTTAGGAGTTTTATTTGAATAATATTAGAGTGTCCATATCTATGATGGCTCTCACAGAGATAAAAATTCTCT
>NW_009259681.1:675497-683289 GCF_000687185.1 Egretta garzetta
ACTTACAAAGAAAAGACTAAGATGCTATTTTTGGGTGTGTTTTAAATAAGCTACAGTTAAGATCTCAGATAATTAAGGCCCACCTAAATGACAGTTCATCTACTGCTCTGTCTGCAGAAGTTCACAATGTATCATTAGAATTTCTTCAAGTTTTTATATTGCTGTCTTTATGTGGATGAATATTTTACTGTATTCCTGATAAGTTTTAGGACATATTCTCCCTGATGTTTGCATAGGGGAAATGTCGATGATGGACTTTGTGAACAATTTAGATAACTATTTAATACAACCTTGAATGTTCCTTGTAGTTCTTCTAGTCAGTATCATGATTAAGCCTTGAAGAGGGAGAAGATGTCAACAACAAATGTTAAACTACATTAAAAAGTAGTATTATGTCATAGAATTACTGAAGAAAATATGTCCTAAGGTAAGTACTAACAATAATGAAAATGAACTTTTGTATGAATAAATCTGGCATCACTTTATGGTTGACAAATATCACTAAATTGATACGTTGTGTTATATAAGGTCATAGAATTGTTTAGGTTGGAAAAGACCCTTCAGATCACTGATTCCAACCATTAACCTAACACTACCAAGTCCACCACTAAACCATGCCCCTAAGCACCACACATACACGTCTTTTAAATACCTCCAGGGATGGGGACTCAACCACTTCCCTGGGCAACCTGTTCCAATGCTTGATAACCTTTACAGTGAAGAATTTTTTTCTAATATCCAATCTAAACCTCCCCTGGCACAACTTGAGACCATTTCTTCTCATCCTATTGCTTGTTACTTTGGAGGAGAGACCAACACCCACTTCCCTACAACCTCCTTTCAGGTAGTTGTAGAGGGCAATAAGGTCTCCCCTCAGGTTCTTTTTCTCCAGGCTGAACAATCTCAGTTCCCTCAGCTGCTCCTCATAAGATTTGTGCTCCAGACCCTTCACCAGCTTCATTGACCAAAGAATTTGGACATGCTTCAGCACCTCAATGTCCCTCTTGTAGTGAGGAGCCCAAAATTGAGCACAGTATGTGTTAAACTGTTTTGAGATTCAAATGTTTTTAAATTAATTGTAACAGTAAATATTTTTAACTCTTAAAAAAGAGTTCTTCACTGTTCTTAATTATGTGCCACAATAACTTTCCATGAAGACAAGTTTTATTACGAAGGGCTAAACAAGCATAATCTGTTATTAATCTGGATAAGTGGAAATGACCTTAGAATTGCTAGAAACTTAATTTGCTCAGTATTATTGTGGGTGTCAAATGGTTATATAACCCATTAAAGCTGCTACAGGCATAGTGTGACCTTCCTGCATCCAACCTGAATTTCTATTTTTCAATCATAACATTAATTTTTTTCCCCTCCAAAGAGCTTTTTCTCCCTTTAGTTTGCCAATGCTACCTTACCTGTCACAGGGAATCAGTAAAATTTTATTGTCAATGGCATACTGCATATGGCCTGAGGCTAAAACATCAAAGTACTGCAGAAACAAGTCTGCTTGAGAGAAGAGGCCTGAAAAGGACAATGCAGATATTTGCTTGCATTCATTAGGTCACTGTAAGTAAACAGTAATGGTGAATTACAGAGCCAGCACATTTCCACAATAATCAGATGGAATACTGAGTTCAAACGGGATTTTGGTTTTTCTTTTTTTCCTTTGTTTGGGTTTTTTTAATGAATGGAAGAACACTCATAAGTTGCAATTGCAGGAGTTAAATGTAGCTGCCTGATTTTTTTTCTATTCAAGGGACACCCTCAAGGTTAGTAGTATGAAACACTGATAACTCTTACACATATTTTCAAAGTTCATGTGGTGAGCAATACAACAAAATCCTTAGGAACAGGGTATCTAGGGCACTGAAGTTGTTACAGTATGATGAGTTGCATGAGGGCTTTTTTTTATAATAGCCTTCAATGGAGTTGTAGACTGGAACATAATAGCTTTAGTGCTAGAAGGAGGCATAAAACAGAACAGTTCTTTAAAAGAGTATTGTACTTGCCATGTCATCTAATTTGTCACCATTAGCTGCCTGTATTGACGGTGAGGATAGATTTTTTTCCTTGTGGCTTAAGTGTTTGAAAAAATGAGAATGCCAGGTAATCCACTGGGTCAGCATGGCACAAAAGGCATATGCTATAGTTGATGTCTTTATAATCTCAAACTTTTAAACTCACATTCAACCTCTTATTTTATTTGTCAGGGCAGATGATTTTAGTGTAAAATGCACCCAATTACCAATGTAGGTAGGTGGGTAGGCTCACAGACACAAAATCCCTCTGAAGCTGGGAGCTCTAAATAGAGGTGCAGGAATATGATGCTGTCTTCTTTCCAGTTAGCCACTGCACATAAAATGTGACACTAGCAGAGTCAAGCTCTCAGCTCAGGACTTTAAGGTCTGTGGTTTTGTGATTATGGAGATTTGGTTTGTTATCTTCCTCTCTTCAATAACTTTCGTTATCTTTCTAACTGAAAGTTCATTCACCATGGATATATGCCTGAATGGCAACCCCATTTTCATTTCTGCTTCCTGTGAAAGTCTGTAATGCTTCAGCTGGGATGTAGTGGCTGGGCCGAAGGGTTGAGTCCCTTGTGCAGGGAAGAGCAGCCCTTTCAATGTGAACAGATGCTCCTGCATTTGCAGTAGTTGCGGGCTATTTGCACAAGCAGAAGCATATCCCCCTTCCCTAGGAAAGCCTTGGCTCTTGTGGAAGCAGCTGTATCTTTTCAAGCACCCTGCAGACCAGATGCCTCTTTCTATTTTTCCCTCAGCAGCCCTCCTGCAGTGCCTGACAGGTTGCTGAGTAGGAAGGTGAGGTAGCAAACCAGAGTAGGCCAAGGCATGGCTGCAGCTGCTGCCCACACCAGATTCCCTGTGGGTGCTGCGGGTGACAAATGGAGCAGTGGCAACTGCAGCTGTCCCCCTCCCTTCTCACCCTTCTGCCAGGCACATCAGATGCTTAAATAGATACATTCTGATCTTGCTCTTTTTCCTCTCCCTTCAAAATTTATCTCATGGGTAAAGTTCAGTATGCACTTGCAGGCAAAAACATTCCCTGTGACAATAGCTAAGTCTATGGCACAGGGACCAGAATAAGCTGTTATTGTTCATTTAATAGGGAGAATAAAATTGAAAGCAGTTTAGTCCTAAATCCACAAAGGTATGTAAATACCTAATACCTGCTTAATTTGCTTGAAGTTACGTACTTAAGTGCCTTTTGGGTTCTGGATCCTAGTATTTGCTTTCTTCTGAGTATGTGTGATTTTCTATAATTGCATTACAGGGAAAATGGATTTTCAAGATCTTTAGACATCAGAATGAGACATTTTGTGGTTGGCTTTGAATGCTGATATGCTATACTAGTGCAGGGACTCTTATTCATATGATTAGGAATTCAGACGTTTATTTGATATCTCCATAGTCTGAATATACACAATATAATCACAGACATAGTAAACTAAATAAAAACCTTAACTGCCAATTTACTGGTAAGACTTTATTACCATAAGATTGATTAATGTTTACATTTGATGTGAAGTTTTGGTTCTTACTATTAAATTGGCTGTGGATGGTTTAAAGTTCTGATTAGTTCAACGAAAAGCTATATTACTGTAGAAATGTTAGTCTTGCCTTAGAAATCTGAAAAGAAACATTTATATGATGTGATATGTGAGTTTAATAGCTAAACAGATCATCGTTGAACTGCTGAGATAGGTTAAACATGATCAGATAAATGTTATCAGAACAACATCTTTTTATTCAATCATGTCTTCACATTTTGGACACAATCAGTCAATGTTAGCTTGTTTAGTTATTTCAGAAGAGACACAGATTCTTATTGCTAAATAACTACAGTTTCAATTTTTGACTGATTCTGCTGACTTACATGGCTGCAGAAGAGTCTGGTATCTTGAACATCAATGACAATATGTAAATAAATAGATAATATGAGATACATTTTAAAACAGGTACTGTGCAACACCCGTTTTATGAAACTAATCCTCTAGTTTCTCTGATTGAAGATTTCGTATGTCTCAAAAAATGAGTGGGAGACAAACGATGCAGAGCCTGTTTTCAGGCCGTCTTCCTCTCACTCTCATGCCTCCTGTCTGCCAGAATGAGCAGAATGAAAGATGGGATGATTGATCCTGATATTGTTTTTTTTTTCTCACTCTTTCTCCTAAGGCCCATCTGGACTTGGTGCATACCATTATTATTAGAGATATCAGTCATAGTATTGAGAAATTTCTGCTTAAATCTGAACTTGTGACCTTTGTTTGGACTCTGTTATTTGTTACTTTGGAGGGATATCTAATGTAGGCATTAGAATTAGCATACAGAAAATAAGAATTAGGCAAGGACTGTCCATGTAATTGAAGATGTTGTATATAAAAAAAAAGGTTGAGCCTCAAACAGTAGATCAACCAAGAGTTAAGAATTTTTCTGTGGCTGTGGCATATGATAGCAAATGTATTCAATATTCTGTTGACATTTTTGGATTAAACTTCTACCACTTTTTTCCTTGCAATAGCAGTAGGCTGAGTGCGATACCTAGTTATTCTTTTCCAAACTTTTGATCCCATTTACTTATGTGGAAAATATCTGCTTGATGTAAAAAAAAGACTTTTTTTATTATTTTTTTTTGGTTTTGTACAGGATACTGACATGTCAGTCAATATGGGATAAGGATTTTCATCAGCATGAAATTTTCAATCCCAGGTAATCTGAGCAGTGGGGCACTGGAAATATTTGTCTTTTAGATGGGTGATAAATAAGCATGTAATTAACTCTATACAAGTTTAATTTCAGGTGACTTTGGGAAAAAGGCCACTAATTGAATTTCCATGCATTCCAGGGTGCATTTGGCTCCAAAGCAGGCATCTGAATTAGTAAACAGAGGGTGGATGTGCTTCATAATAACGACCTTTCTGCTTTTAGTAGTTGAAGAAAGATATTGAAAAGATGAGATTTTTTTTTTTTTAACTCCATTGACTGGTTTACATTAAAATCTTCATGCCCTAATTATTTAAGTTGATAGATTAAAAGTGGATGGTTGAATGTGCTGATCTTCATGAAGTCAATTTGGAAAATGGTTAAGCATTATACTTAATAAGCAGTCATGGTTTAATTTGCTCACCTATTCTGACAAGAGGAGTATGGTGGGAAGCCAAAACTGAGTGGACACGACCTATATGAATGTGATGATTATGAATTTTCCAGGCCTTTTCTAGGAAGAGGTCGTTCCTTGTCATATATGTAAATATCAAGCAGTGTCAAATAGTTGGAATACAGATGTAATCCTTCTCTCTAAATTGGAGACATATGGATTGGATGGGTGGACTGTCTGATGGATGAGGAATTGCTTGGATGATTGCATCCAGAGGGTAGTAGGGTAGTGGTCAATGGCTCAATGTCCAGATGGGCATTGGTGACAAGTGGTGTCCCTTAGGGGTCTGTACTGGGATCAATAAAGTTTAATATAATCATCAATGGCATAGACAGTGGGACTGAGTGCACCCTCAGCAAGTTTGCAGATGACACCAAGCTGAGGGGTGGGGTTGACATGCCTGAGGGATGTCATACCATCCAGAGGGACCTGGACAAGATGGAGAGGTGGGCCTGTGTGAACCTCATGAGGTTCAACAAGGCCAAGTGCAAGGTCCTGCACCTGGTTGGTGCAGCCCCCAGTATCAATACAGGCTAGAGGATGAAGGGATTAAGAACAGCCCTGCTGAGAAGGACTTGAAGCTACTGGTAGATGAAAAGCTGGACAGGAGCCGGCAACATGTGCTCACAGCCCAGAAAGCCAACCGTATGATGGGCTGCATCAAGAAACATGGCCAGCAGGTCAAGGGAAGTGATTCTGCACCACACTCTAGTGAGACCCCACCTGGAGTACAGCCTGGAAAAGAGAAAGCTGCAGGGAGACGTTATTGTGGCATTTCAGTACTTTAAAGAGGGCTTATAAAAAAGATGGAGACAGTCTTTGTAGCAGGGCCTGTTGCAGTAGGACAAGGGGTAATGGTTTTAAACTGGAAGAGGGTAGATTCAGAATAGATATAAGGAAGAAATTTTTTACAATGAGGGTGGTGAAACACTGGAAGAGGTTGCCCAGAGAGGTGGCAGATGCTCCATCCCTGGAAACATTCAAGGTCAGGTTGGATGGGGCTCTGAGCGACCTGATCTCCTTGAAGATGTCCCCGCTCATGGAGGTGGGGGAGGTTGGACTAGATGACCTCTAAAGGTCCCTTCCAACCCAAACTATTCTACGATTCTATGATTGATTCTATGATTCTATGACTATGATTCTATGTCCTCATAATATAAAGCCAAGACATAGGTTTGAGATGGCCTGTGCAGGGCTTGGAGCAGACAAGTAACTACTCCAAGAGTACAGTTAGAGGAAAGGGGACCACCTGGACCATATTGACACTATGCCAGTATGGACTGTGGACAACATAACTATATCAAATCAGACTGCAGTCACTGGCTCTTTGCTTTCCCTGCAAGGCAATTCAGATTGGTTTGCGCTGATACTACTCAGCAATAATGTTCTTCAGCGCTCACTGGCCATATCCACACAACAGAGCACATGACTGCAGTCTTTTCTTGGATGTGGTAGTGGTCCTGTGGCATTAGGATATTGGCATTATTTTGTTGTGAAATCTTGGTTTGTTTGGTTTGTTGTTTTTTTTTGCTTCAGTGCTTGGCAGAACCTCACTTGGGCAAAATAACAATTTCACAGCATGAGTATAATGTTCAAGGTACATTTTGCCTGGTCTGGGTTATGATGTGATGGTGTGTGAGGGTGCCCAGTTGGCTTGTTCCAGTAGAAAACCTGATGCAATTTTAATACTCATTTTTAAGGAATTAGATGGAGAAACACACCAGTGTCCTTGACACTACTTGTTTTTTCCTCCTCAAATAAGCACATAAAGGATATAAATGCAATTTCTGATCACATTCTACTAATACATTAATAATGTGATTTTCCTTTCTTTCATAGGGGTAATTACCTACAACAGTCAGTGTTTCAAGATGTGACTCATTTAAGCATTTATGGTTACTGTTTTGTACTGTTGAAGCTCAGTGAATATTTTTGAAACACAAGGAACATATTTTAATATTCTTTATTTTAATAAATGGCAAATGCACAGTCTTATACTGTGGATCAGGTTAGGGATCTTTTAAGTAAGCTGGACACCCACAAATCCACAGGTTCCGATGGAATGCACCCGTGAGTGCTGAAGGAACTGGCAGATGACATTGCTGAGCCACTTTTCATCATCTGTGAAAGGTCCTGGAGAACAGGAGAGGCGCCTGAGGACTGGAAGATAGTCAATGTCACTCCAGTCTTCAAAAAGGGCAAGAAGGAGGACCCAGGGAACTACAGGCCAGTTAGTCTCACCTCTGTCCCTGGAAAGATGATGGAACAACTCATTCTGGGTGTCCTCTCCAAGCAAGTAGATGAAAAGAAGATCACCAGGACTACCCAGCACGGATTCACCAAGGGGAAATCATGCATGACCGACCTGGTAGCCTTCTATGATGGCATGACCGGCTGGGTAGACGAGGGGAGAGCAGTGGATGTTGTCTACCTTGACTTCAGCAAGCTTTTGACACTGTCTCCCATGACATCCTCATAAGGAAGCTCAAGAAGTGCGGGTTGGATGAGTGGACAGTGAGGTGGATTGAGAATTGGCTGAACGACAGGGCTCAGAGGGTTCTGATCGGCGGGGCAGAGTCCAGTTGGAGGCTGGTAGCTAGTGGAGTTCCCCAGGGCT
>NW_009259681.1:683411-699997 GCF_000687185.1 Egretta garzetta
CTGCTGAGAGGGACCTGGGAGTCCTGGTGGATGACAAGCTGACCATGAGCCAGAAGGGTGCCCTTGTTGCCAAGAAGGCCAATGGTATTCTGGGGTGCATTATGAGGACTGTGGCCAGCAGGTGGAGGGAGGTTATCCTCCCCCTCTACTCTGCCCTGGTGAGACCCCACCTGGAGTACTGTGTCCAGTTCTGGGCTCCCCAGTTCAAGAAAGATGAGAAACTCCTAGAAAGAGTCCAGAGGAGAGCAACTAGGATGATAAAGGGACTCGAGCATCTCCCCTATGAGGAAAGGCTGAGAGAGTTTGGTTTGTTCAGCCTGAAGAAAAGAAGGCTGAGAGGGGACCTCATCAACACATACAAATATCTTAAGGGTGGAAGTCACGAGGACGGAGCCAGACTTTTTGCAGTGGTGCCCAGCGACAGGACAAGGGGCAATGGGTACAAACTGAAACATAAGAGGTTTCAGTTGAATATGAGGAAAAACTTCTTTCCTTTGAGGGTGACAGAGCACTGGAACAGGCTGCCAGGGGGGTTGTGGAGTCTCCTTCTGTGGAGATATTCAAAGCCTGCCTGGATGAAGTCCTGTGTAACATGCTCTAGGAGAACCTGCTTTAGCAGGGGGGTTGAACTAGATGATCTCCTGAGGTCCCTTCCAACCCTTGCGAATCTGTGATTCTGTATACCATACTTACATCATACTGGTTAAACTGATCTTTCCTTCTGTCCATAAAAACTCTAGTCATGTCTGTACAACATTAGGGCTGGTTTTGTGGTCCTCCTATAGGACAGTTTGAAAGCATTCAAGCACAGCAGATGTGTGTGAATGCATTAACTAAGTGCTAGATGCTGTAGGTCTCTGTGTTCTGTAGGAAAGAAAATGCAAAGCATGCCAAGGAAATGCCAAGGAAATGGAAAGGGAGTGGGAAATTCTGAAGTGGTTTGTAGTGGTTCATGAAACCACTTTTTCAGTGTTGTAAACAGAGATAGAACATGAGCCATCTGTATTGTTTTAGGAATATTTAAAAGTTGTCACTTATCAGTGACCATTTTTTTTCACAAAATATTGAAAATTCATCTGCAATTTTTGCTAGTATTGTTCATAGTAAAGGCCTCCTATTCTGTATACTTTCTTGCTGATACAGATTAGAATTTGAAAAGTGAATAAAAAATCAGTATTATAATGTAAATCTATATGTCTTCTGATTGTCTTGAATTTTCCAAGACTTTCTTATACACCTGACTTATCTGCTATGAGCTTTTACCCTCTTCCCTTGCTCTTTCCTTTTTAGGTGTTATCATTTATTGTATGGTCTTTTCGGTGGAAGTTTAAAATTTTGGTGTTGTATTCAAATGCATAACACTTCCTTGATTAATAAAAATAAATGAAATACTGACTGTAATTTTTTTCCCTGAAAAATCTTCTAGAAAATGCGTGTATTGTTACATAATGTTCTGTGTCAAATATTTTCAATTTTTTTTTAAATGTAATTAATCAATTACTTGTCATATAGTATTGATATGTCAAAGAGTTGAGTTTAGAAAAGGACAGTATATACAGCTTGGTGACAAAACACAACCAAAAAAATGGTATCATGTATATTTCCCAAAACCCAAAGCAAGTGTTATAGATGCAAGAAAACAAATGCCCCCCAAAATTGTTACAAGTTATTATGCAATCCAGATCATTATCTGAATATATTTTGGGAAAAAAATCACATATTGTCCTAAGTTGTATTAACTTTTTATACCTCCATGCACCTACATACAGAGACACATATATTAGTACATGATATAAACCAATTCTTATGTATTACTTACTTACAATTCTTTCCTCAGTTGTCACAGTGAATGCTGATGCATGAAAACCCCCATTTTAATTGAACTGACATTAGAGGCTTCTGAGAAATATTCATCAAATAGTCAGCAATAGTAAGTATGCTGCTCTTTATTAAATCAAGCCTGTTAAGCCATGATACATAAAAATTATCATCTAATAATATTTTGCTAAAATTTTGAAATCTAGCTTTCAAACTTTAAAAATCAGAAAAATTTTTTGAAAGCAAAAATCCTTCAGGAGAGCTGGTTTTGGTCTGAGTAGATGATTTCTGGATGTCCCCTTTAACTGTAGCTATACTATTATTCTGAAATGTTGTGATTTTTTTAAAATTAAATATTTTTATTAGTTGTCAGGATATTTCAAATTAGAAATAAAAGAAAGTAGAAATATTTGTAAGTTTTTGGTTTTTTTTTTCCAATTCAGTAAAGATTGAAAATAATGCTTTATTACAGATTTAGAGGGGGAGGATTTTTTTTTAAAATATGCTCACTTTCAAAAGTGATTGAGGATAGGTAGCTCACCCTAAATTTTATCATTTCATTTTGGATTAATTTTAAATGTTCATGGAAAAATAAATATATTAATTATTTATTGTCTTATTATTTCTAAATAATCTCACACTCTAACGTTTTTCATAGCAAATATGGTGTTCCCAAAGAAAACTTGAGAAAACATCTGTAATTTTATCAAATTTGTAATGTTATGAAATGTTTATCAATATTTTCACATGACCTGTTGGGGAAAGTATTTAAAGGAAAGATTCTTGCTGTCTAGGCAATAAAGGAACTTTGACATATTTCTTCGCTGATATAATTGTAGGGAGAAGGATTTTAGAATATGTTGTGTAGGGAGAGTGGATTGATACTGCAGATGGAGGATGTTATGTAGTAATATAGCAGTTACAGCAGTAGGCTTGTTTAAGCCAGTTCCTTGCACAGATGTTTCTGGGTTGGTAAAGCCAAATTCGATTTCAAAGCTCAGTTCAAGCTCAAGAACTGTACTTTATGCTTTTTCTGTCAGGTTAGGACTTGCTTGATTTAGAGAAAAAATGCAGAGGAATCTCTGTAGGCAGGATCTTGGCAAGGGTCTCAGACAGACACTGTATAGGAAGGAAATAAAGGCCTGTACAAATACAGCCTGGCTCTGCAGGCCTAAGGGTAGGAATCATTGAAAAAAAAGATAGAAGAAAAGGGGGGTTTGATTTTTAATTTAATAACAAGAGAAAGGAGAAGGGATATTCTGGGGTTTTCTCACTTCAGAGATAAAAACTGCAAACTTTGTTTCAAAATCTGAGAGATTAGAATCTGGACTCTTTACCTCAGTGTTTCATGATGCCAGAAGTGCTCTTACTTCATGCTCTTATTCTTTCATTCTTATCTTACTACCTTACGTCAAAGAAGGATCGACTCAGATGAGTGTGGTGGAGCATGAAATATATAGTCTAGCTGGGATCTTCAACCCATGGGGATGACAGGAAGCATATGGGATCACTGAGCCAAAAACAGTTGCTCATTGCACAATTTTTTTTTGTTTCAGCTTTTGGCAAAGGAATTTTTTCAAAAGAGCATCTCATTTACTGACCAGAATGACCTGACAGGTGGTGTGTTCAGGTGGTTTCTTCTGGAAAAAACAGGAACGTATATTTGTTTTCTTTATCTTATGATAACTTTGGGAAGGATATCTCAGAGGAATGTTTGGTCTAGCTTATGAGACACTGCAGTTTTTTTGATCTCTCTTGAATCAGATTAAAATAAAATCAAACAAACTTGGGCAATTTATCTTTGAGCCTGTTCAAGAATTGCTGCTTTTTTTTTTTTTTTGCTATAGTGTAAATACAGTCATGTTCAGTAATGGTTTATGAATACAGTGTGTTGACCAGGGGAATGTGGCATGAATATAGTGGTGTATTTATGATGTGTTTTCAATTTTTAAAGTAAAGCAAGAGTTAAGTGACCTGAGGACTGTATCATGGACAAAATGGTTGACAAGTAACAGTCAAAAGGAAAAAAAAACAGAATTAAGTGACTGCTAGCAATTATGTCTGCTAGAAACTCAATTCTGATCAGCTAAGAGGGAAAGAAAAAAAAAAACCCTACACTGATTGTTAATTGTAGGGAAGTTGTGAACCATGTGTGCAGATCGAAAGTTTGCAGGTAAAATACTTCCAGTAATGACAGGGGAAATAGAAGAAACAGGAATGGAAAAGTCCTAAGTATCATGCACAATTTAGCCATCTGTGCCTAGAAGTATTTATTCAAACTGAAATAGAAGTAGAATAAAGCTATGATGTTAGGTGGCCCAGACCAGGATCATGGACCTTCCTGGATAATATAGGCATCCGGGGAGCGGGAGACCTGTATCAGCATGACAGCAGGCCAGAGCTGATCACTCCTGCTTCTTAACCCAGCAATGGGTTTGAGCAGAGCACTGCACAACAAAGCTATAGCACTCCCTGTTCCAAAGAAATCCTTTTAGTGCAAATTTTTGGTTATCTGCCGTGTACTGTAATGCACAGAATAGACAGGCCATAAGAGAGGGTGGTTTGGCTAGCAAAACCAAGTGGTGCCTGGGACAGGATACAGGCGGCCTCTAAAAATACATTCTCTGCATAAACAGCCAGGAAGAAAAATAACTGTGTTAGATAGCACACAGTGCTGGCATAGGAAGAAATGCATTTACTGACTGTAGAAAACTCACTCTGGAGACTGGGAGGACATTGCTAGCGTTGGAGGACTTTGAATCCTGAAATGTCTCCAGCCAGCATTGGGGAAGTGAGAATCACAACTAAATTTTGCAGGAAAATTTCTTACTATGAAAAGACAATAGGCTTTGTTCTGTCCTCTAAACCTATACCAATATTTCCTCAAAAATTCTTGAGTAAATCTTTTATTGAAATAGCTTCTTGTTGTTTCATTTAATTCTCAACTATTCCTACTCCTAAAATCTCAGTCTCAATCGCTGCCTGTTTCCATAATGCTTTCTTTATAATCTGCTTTGTACAAGGAGAAATTTTACACTGGGAGTCAGATTTGGACTCAAATGAAGATGAATAAACATTGTCGATAGAAAAAGGAAGTCAAAGGCAGACTTCCAATCAGTATCACAGCACAGGCCACTGAATGCCTAAATACTCAATAACATGATTTTGAGAACAAATAGGATTGTGGGCATAAGAGAGGGCTGGAGAATGAAATCATAATTAAAGAGGAAACTCAGAGATTTGGAGAACAAACTTCAGCTATTGCATTTGCAGCTAGTCTTTGGCAAAAGTTCAGGTCAAGTCAAATGATGCCATTCCTTTCAAAAGATTATTTACTTTAGAGTTTGTCTCCAAACCTGAGTTGGAAACTGTTGTTTTCCTGGTGATGCTATCATTTACCTAGTGTGCGTACAGAAATATTGCCCTGTTTGACTTCAGAAAATTTGGTCAGTGAAATAAAGCTATGACACTTGTCTAAACAAAGCAACTGTCAGCTCATATCACAAGCTCCTTCTAAATAAAGAGCTGCAGTGCTCCAAATTTGTTTTTCTTTAATGAACCCAAGCCTTTCCACTGTCATTATTCATTCCTTCTAAAAACACTGCAAAATGCAATACATTACTCAACTATGACCTAGCATGTCCTAAGGTGCATATTTTATTGATGTAAATAAATGAGATTCTAGTCTACCCAAATGCTGATGTTTTGATTTTATAGAAATACTGTTTACTTTAAAAGTTGTCATTAGTGCAATGATTATTTTCCCTGGAGGCTCTGATGATAATCTGGAGGACCACTGCTAGCAGCCTGCTTAGTATCAGTAGATTCACAGGGTGGTTAAACTACTGGATTCTGGAGTATAAGGAGGAAATAGTTAAAATGTTTGCTGTTTTCTCTGTTTTACTCCAGTATATATTTTTCTTTCCATTGAAAGAAAGAGGTTTGAAAGTGCATTAGTTTCATGCTTGCATAAATGCAAAACTCAGTTGATAAAATTACATTAAAATGAACCAGACATTGGGAACTTGCTATTATCACAAACTAAAAGCAAATAAAAATGTATATTTTACAGTGCTCAGAGCTAGAAGAAATGATGTAGATGCTTGCCTGTGCTTTTGAGGTAAGCTGTCCCTCTAGTTTTCATCCTGGATATCAATCCTGGAAACCAATACACATGTAAATTCTATTTCCCTTATTTCTGCCTTTAGGTGGTATCCAGTTTTACTTTATCAACAGAAATTCATTTTAAAAAGGTCACTGACTTAATGAAATAGTTTTCAATGTTTACGCCCATACTTTCCTTTGAAAAATAGATTTACCTTAACTAGGTATTCATCAGTACAAATTAACTGGAAATATTAAATGCCATATCATTACACAAGAAAGGGAAATGAAAAATATGTTGTTACTGCTCTGGGGAAAAAAGGGCAATGTGCTGAATCAGTAAGAAGGAAAAACCAAAAACATAAGGCTTGGACATCCAAGCAGTCTAGGAGAATCCTAGGGACTGATCGTGCCTGCGGTTGTTGGAAACTAAGCAAGTAGGGTAGGTTTTGACAAAAGTTCAATTCCTCATTAAATTATATACGTCATATACATTTTAAAGCTAATAACACTGGGATATTTGATTAAAAAAAAAAAAAAAAAGTCCATGCCAGCATCAATTTTTCACAGAGTTAAGTCCATCTTTGGAAAGAATTGCTGGCATCACTGGACTTCTAGCAAACAAAGATAGTAAGACTTAGGAGAAAAAAGGGTGTTGACTTCTGAAATTGTTGCCCATTCAGAAGTGGAATTTAATTATTGTAAGCCTACAGTCATGGTTTTTTCACCACTTTTTGTGTTTTTATATAGGAAATAAACACATAGGCCATTAGGTCTGTCTGTCACTGAGGAACCACACCAAATAATAAGAGCGAAAAACTTATTTCATACTCTAGAGTTTCTTCCTTAAAGAAACTCACTTAGTATTAAGTACAGTAGAAAATAATATAATCCTGATGGTTAAGATATGTATCAGAGTCAGCTTGGGACAATAAAATCCAGGACTACCAAATTTATTGTTGCACAGAGTTTGTGAGTATATAATTCTTCTATATGGAATTAACTTCTTGTGTACCACAGATACTTATAGTAAAATAAATGAGCACTGCTTGTAAGAGCTATTGTTAGAGATTTTTATGACAAGATGTCAGAACCCAATACTCTCCGACCAGATTGATATTCCATGCATGGAGGGTGTAATATTTAATACAAAATTTACTTAATTTATTTTATATTACACGGGAATTTTGAGTTAGCACAGTGATACAAAATATACAGAAAACACAATATAAATGTAAGTTACACTTAGCAAATACAGCAACTGCAATATACAGTTCAATTTCAATACCAATGTGATTCACAGAATGGTTGAGGTTAGAAGGGACCTCTGAAGGTCATTTGGTCCAAGCCCCTGCTTGAGCATGGCCACCAAGAGCCAGTTGCCCAGGACCATGTCCAGGCAGCTTTTGAACATCTCCAAGGATGGAGACTCCACAGCCTCCCTGGGCAACCTGTGCCAGTGCTTGGTCACCCTTACAAAAGCGTTTCCTGATGTTTGGGAGAAAGCTCCTGTGTTTCGGCTTGTTCCCATTGCCCCTTGTCCTACCTGCACCACTGAAAAGAGTCTGGCTCTATCCTCTTTTCACCTGCCTTTCAGTTATTTTTATACATTGATAAGATTCCCCTGAGCCTTCTCTTCTCTAAGCTAAACAGACCCAGCTCTCTCCATCACCTTCCCAAGGATCAAAGTGAGGCTGATCAGCCTGTAATTCCCTGGGTCTTTCTTATTTCCCTTCTTGAAAATAGGAGTTGCTTTCCTCCAGTCTTTGGGCACATCTCCCCATTGCCATGATCAGTCAAGGATTATTGGGAGTGGCCTCACAATGACATCTGCCACCTCCCTCAGCACTCAAGGGGCCCATGGATTTATGTATGTCCAGTTTGTTTAAGTATTCCCTGAACAGATCCTCTTCCACCAAGGTTACATCTTCCTTGCTTCAGCCTTTCCCTCTGGTTTCTGGGACATCTGATTCTTGAAGGCTGCTCTTGCTAGTAAAGGCTGAGGCAAAGGTGGCATTCAATACCTCAGCCTCTTCTATGTCCTGTGTAACCAGATCCCCCATCTCATTGAGCAATGGGCCCACATTTTCCCTAGCCTTCCTCTCATCTCCTATGTCCCTATAGGAACCTGTCTTGTTGTTTTTAAGATCCCTGGCCAGATTTGATTCCATTTGGGTTTAGGTTTCCTAAATTTGTCCTTGGATGCTCAGACTATGTCTCTATATTCCTCCCAGGTTACCTGTCCTTGCTTCCACCTTGTACATGCTTTATTTTTTGGGTTTGAGTTTGGCTAGGAGCTTATTCATCTATGCAAGCCTTATGGATTTTTTGGTTGACCCCACATTTTTTGGGATGGACTGCTCCTGAGCTTGGAGAAGGTGATCCTTGAATATTAAGCAGCTTTCTTGCCTCCCCTCCCTTCCAGGGCCTTGTCCCTTGTGACTCTTCCAAGCAGATCTTGGAAAAGGCCAAAGACTGCTCTCTTGAATTCCAGGGCTGTAAACTTGCTTTTCAGCCTCCTCCCTGTCTTCAGGATCCGCTATCTCATGGCCACTGTAGCCAAGCCTGCCTTTGATCTTCACATCCCCAAGGAGCCCCTTGTTGTTGGTGACTACGAAGTCCAGCACAGCACTTCTCCTCATTGGCTTCTCTATCACTTGGAGGAGGAAGATATCTTCAATACATTCCAAGAATTTCGTGGATTCCTTATGACCTGCTGTGTTGTGCCTCCAGGAGATATCGGATTGGTAGAAGTCTCCCATAAAGACCAGGGCCTGTGAATTTGAGGCTGCTCCTATCTGGCTGTGGAGGGCCTCATCCATGTGTTCTTCCTGGTCAGGTGGCCTATAGCAGACATTCACTATAATGTGATCTTTACCTGTCTTCTCTTTAATCACAACCCACAAACTCTCAGTTGGCTCCTCATCCATCCTCTGGCAGAGCTCCATTGCAACACTCCAGTCATGGGAGCCATCCCACCACATCTCTGTGATCCCAGGAAGGTTATAGACATACAATTGCACACAGATCTCTAAGCCTTTGTGTTTATTCCCCATACTGCATGCATTACTGTACAGGCACTTTGGAGGTGTACCCCAGGCATTCCATTACCAGTCTGTTTAATATGCTCACTGACACAACGCTGGGCATCCCCAGTCCCCAGGAAGTACTACATGGGTTGAAGCCAGTTCATGCTCATTGTTCTCTTTGAAATTCTTTTGTTAGTTGCTTAGTTGTCATCCTCTGTGTTGGGCTGAGCCACATATTCACACACTCCCCCCTGTCCTGGCTAATTCAGGGAGACATTCACACTCTTAATAAACTCAGGGAGAAACATTTACAGCTCCAGCTGATCCATTCAACTGACACAGCTGTTTATCTAGAGTGAAGGCTAACCTGTGGTCCCCTTTGTGTTGAGATGGTCAGCTTCTTTGCAACAGCTGTGGTCAGTCACACCCGGAGTTATTCTCTGAGCTTCACGGGCACATCAGCTTTGCCTGTCTCCACTGAGCCTTCTTCCATTTTGGGGGTTTATTGATTGGTCACACAGGAGGGAACCAGTTTCTATAAATTTGTAACATAGAAAGAAATCTTTGCTAGGTTACAGGCTAAAAAATTGCCAGATTATATACTTAAAAAAAATTGTTGGAAATGGCCAATAAAGGCTCGGACTCTTTAAAACTTTACACTTCTAGTTACAGCAGAAGCTACTTCTCCTCTTTGAAAAATCTTTATTTCACTAGTATGATTAAAGTGCTATGAATTTGTTACCACAGTAACAGAACAAGACAACAGACCCTCATGCTGACTTTTACTAAGATGTGAAATCATTGCTATTGCACAGCAGTTGCTGACATCTAAAACACATCTAATGCGCAGGTGATACAAAGTGCTTTCAACAAATTTAGTACTCTGAAGTTTATGGTACAAGTTAGATAGGTAGTTCAAGTGAGAGAAATGGATGGGAAATATATACAGATTAGAAATAGGCTATTTATTTAATTAAACCATCATCACAAAAAATACCCTCAAAAGAAATAAACCTGATTTGTACTAAAGTTGAGAAAACAATTCCTATGTATGTAGGATCTGATCACAGCAGTAAGTAGAGAGATAACTAAGCACGAGATATGTGGCATTGTGTGGCATTCAAATTGCACAAATTTGCTAAATCTCCTTCGATGATTTTAATTATTTTGACCCTAGGTCAAGAAAGAGGAAATAGATAATTGGTCCTGTGCTCATTTGCAGCTTGATTAGTCTACTGACGAAAGCTGCCATACAGCTGTACCTCATCATGTAGGTTGGGATTGCTAACTGCTACAATCGTCAGTATTAAGAGAAGCTAAGCATGACAAAGCAAACATCTCCTGCCCTTCTGTTACTGCACACCCTAGAAAATTAAGCATAATCTGACCTCTGAAGGTAAATAAGTGAGGAGATTTAAGTGTATCATATAGTTGAAGTTATTGTTAGTTTTCCATATTATTTTTACACCTAACTTCAGAGTAATTACCATCAATTCACTATGGTATAGAAGCAAAGTCAAGTCTAAATCGATTTGGATGTAGAAAAATGATCTTCCTGCAGGAGAGTGAGCACTGCTAACTTTGACTTTTTTTTTTTTTTTTTTTTGCCAGAAATACTGCAAAGGAGTTTTGTTGCTGAGCTAGGTTCATAGGTATGAAAATGTAATTTGTAATACTGCTGCTGTAGATCTTCAGTGAAAGGTTTGTGTTAAGCATCTAAGCACAGGAACACACAGCATAGGATGCTAAATGAAGAAATGGAGCAGCATATCCGCTTTGCTTCCTGGAGCTTTGAGAAGGGGTGCCTACATAAACACAAAATTCAGTTACAGATCTTTTCCCTGGTCTGAAGAGCTGTTGACAGGTTTGAGAGGGAGCCTTTTAGTTGAAACTTTCAGGTCCACTGTGCAACAAAGAATGCAGTGTGCATGGTCAGCGAATGTGAGCAAGAAGGAGCTGGACAGTGGTGGACAAGTAGGCTAAGTCCTAATCTGATCCTACACTATTTGTGCCTTTAATATGTTAAATGACTTGAGTCCAAAATGTACTTGTGGAGTAAGCATCAGAACCCAGCCTTTTCTCTTGATCATGTTTGTCACTCCACTTTGTGTGGTTAAATTTCTGTTTTCACTTGGTCATACAGTGAAGATTGTGGAACACACATATTCACATTAAGACTCACTTTTGGCTTTGACACTACCAGCTCAAACAGTGTTTGTTTTTTAACTCATGCTGTCTATAACATTTGGTTTTGGAATGTCTAAAAAGTAATTGAAACAGATCAAGGTCGGATGCCAAGGTTGCTAAAGGACTCTCTTAAAGTTATGGATTAATCAGTCTGTTCCCACAACAGGCTTAAAATTTCACTGGTATTTTCATCTTATAATGTTGCAAACAACATAAATTGATGTAACATATTTGATCCTTCCTTATAAATTGCTTAAAACTATTTTGTATTTCTAACTTTTATATCTCTGCTTTACAATACATTTCTGACTCCAGGGCAAAATTTAAGCCATTTCCAGATCATGAGAGACCAAAGCTGACAGTTAAAGATCAGAAAAGGTTTTATTATAATATTGAAACAAATTTGTATTTTCTCAGACATAGCTAACTCTATCCAGTGAGAGAAGGAAACTAATTATTATGCTGCAGAAATATTTTTTTTTCTCTGCTTAACTAGTACTGTGTCAGTTTATAATCTGTAAAATATATGTTTTAATCCTAGAAAGATGTCTACGTATGCTTAATTTTATGCACCTACATGACTAAAATCATTGGGAGTCATGAGTTTAGAGTAAAATATGTGCAAAAATATTCTGGGTTAATTTAGTTAAAGCTGGGAGGAGGTAATATTCTCCTGGTTGCACTGAAATGTGAACTTTTGAATAATAAATAAATTGATGAAAAATCAAATAACTAGGTGAGGATTGTACATTTTAATTTTTAAAAAATTCAAATCTATAAAAAAGTATAAATTCAGCTAACTTCTGCTTTAGGAGGGAGTAAAACTAACATGCTTATTTTTAACTTCCTTAGACTAACATAGACATATGTATTTCACACTGTTAAGTTACATAAGTGCAAATTATAAAAAGGGTATTCACAAATATTTTTGAATGTAACTTTGCCTCTTGCTGCTTTCTATGTAGGAGTCATGTTTGGTTCTCATCTTATAAGCATTTATGCATTGGTAAAGCGGGGTTGTATAGTATCACCTTAGTGGTTCTAGGGAATTTTGCCAGACAGCCAGCTGCTAGTCCAGGACAGTGCAAGTTCCCCCAAGGTTTTACATCATATGTCACAGTCTGATATAGATGACTTCTCAGATACTTGGGTGTCTCAGATGGCACTAACTGCCTCTGTTTAGGCCCCTGAAAGCCCACCTGACAAATCTCAACCGATGAAATCTTAGCTGCTGTGTGTGAGTTCAGGATTCACACTGTATAACTAAATATATGTAACTGATTATAGTTTGCAAGATACTTCATATGGGAGGAAAGGTGTCCAATTCTTAGCAGAAGCACTTGTAAAAATGGGAAACAGGACAGCAGATGAGATTTTGGACCAGGTGACAGGTTTTTAATATTCTTAGATGTGGAATTCAACACAAATGTACCTCTTTCTCCTCAAAGTGTTATAACTAGGAATGAATTAGCAAGATCTTTGGCAGGGAGGACAAAAAACTTGGCAGAGCAAGAGACTAGGATGGAAACCAAAGATATTCCAATTTCTTTTCCCTATTTTTCAAAAACATAATTTTAATTTTGAGGAGGGTTTGGGTTTTTTTTTTAATTTTATTTTTTAATTTTCTAACAGAATTTGTCCTACATTGCTACATTCTATTTTTTTCTATATATCTATTGAGATAATAGCCCATATTTCATGTAATATATCTGGGCTGTAAGAGTTATTTCACATAGGATGTTAATATTTACTGAGTCTCAACAGTGTGTTTTGTACACAGCTCCTGCCCAGAGGAGTCTAGATCCTAGCTGGGCTCAGACAAAACAATTTGGAGATCAAAGTGAAAGACCTAATTGCAGAAGAAGCCTGGGGCTCTGGAAGAATTTGCCTGGATCAGTAATGTAAATGTCCAGGGGCTGATTTGAAAACAAGAGAGGAGAAGGTTTATGAAGAGGTAGATGTAGTCTACTCAACAAGAAAGAAAAAAATTAAAAAAAAAAAAAAAAGCAGGTTAGAGTGTGCCAGCCCTAGTGATTATTTCACATTTCCAACAAGCTCATTGATTCCTGACAGTCTTCCATCAGTTGTGCTGTTTAACTGTGTGATTGTTGTGTTTTTCATCTTTACATTACATTTTCTATGGTGTGTGGAAAAGCACTTCTTTATTCTTCAGTTCTTCTTTTAAATCTCTTCAAAAAGTTTATAGAAAACTTCACCACCTGTAGATAAAGGTGTGATAATGATTAATGTAGTGCTCAGACCATGGCCTCTGTGCTGCCTATAACATTCTTGCTGTGATTGTGTGGTCTGCACATCTGGTTTCAGTAGCTACAGGTTGGCTCTGCCCCTTCAGGGCAACAATTTATCTTCTTTCTTTGAAAAAAAAAAAAAATCATTAATTCTTGTCATGGACTATCAGGTTTTCTACCCTACAAAGAGCCAGTAATAATAATCAAAACAGAAACTAAAAGCAAAATATTTTGGGTGCAGACTTTTTCCCAAAAGAGGAAGTAACATGTAGTATTAAAGAAAAAAAACCTAGCAATATCAACAAATCAAAAGAATCAAACTGATTATTGTACTGAAAAATAATAGGAGGGGGTTCAATTTTTTTTTAAAGAGCAGAAGTATAACTGAAAAATAACAATAACTTTTAAAGGTGTTTTTATCAATATTATAATCTAATGCAGAGAACTCAGGCATGCTCTTGAATAACTGCACACCATCCTAGTGATATATGATTCCTATTTGATATATTCCTATTTCCTATGTATACTAATAGTATGTAACAGAATTTTAATTTAAACATTGTCTAAATTCTCCATATAGAATATTTGAGGGGCAGGGACAATTTTACAGGGAAAATACAGAAGACAAAATACTATCAATTTTTTTTCCACTGTGCAAAAGATTTCTGTGGCAAAGATGAATCACAATAGCATGGCGTTCCTTTCCTGGACCTAATACAAAAGAAAAAAAAAAAAAAGAAAAAGAAAATCTGTGCAGAACCTCTTTGAGTGTTATAATAGAAAACAAAAAGTAAATAAATAGGGTTTTTTTGACTAGACTAGTAATTGCAGTAAATGCAATAAGTGATGTCTGTGCATGTATCTTTTCCTGCTGTTGTCTGTAGCATCATACAGATTAGATTAATCTAAACCACATGTAATAAAATCAAAACGGAATCTGTGAAACAATGGGTTACATGGGAGTGGGCATTATTAACTCTACTCTATGTATCACTTTTGGGCCAGACACATCAAAGCAATTTAAAAAGCAGAAAAATATCAAGAATTCAATTTTACATATGGTAATTTGGGTCTCAGTGCAGGGAAGTAATTTGCCCAAGATCAGTTTTTAATCCAATAGACAAATGGCAAGTCAAACTCCCGTCTCTCAAGCCTCCTCTATGGGTGTATGATCACATTTCTTGGATTATTAGGCAGACTGTAAAATCATCCTGTGCCAATTAGTGCCTTCGAATGGCTGATCTGTCATCTGATTCCTGCTTGGGAAAAGATCATGCCAGGTGGCTTTGTATAATTGACTAATAGAAATCTATATTCAAGTACTTGCACAAGATACCTTGTATTATGCCACTATTTTTTAATGACTGCATTCTCTGAAAACACTTATAGAAGAATAATTTAAACAACCAAACACACAAGCAAACAAGCTGACTTTCACAGGAAACTCTACCAATGGAATCCTAGTTGATTTTTAAAAATGATTTTCCAAAAACCCTCATACAGGTTAAACCTGTACTCATAAAATTCGATATATAGAAATTAAGTTGTACTGTATAGCAGGGAGATCATAATGTAATATTTTTAAAGGGTTTCTAGAAAAAAAACCCCAAACAACATGCTGAGGTATAGCTATATTGGTCTGCAGTTTTATAGGTACTATCTGAAGCACCTGCATGCCACAATAGTTAGCTTATTTGTACAGAGGCTTGCAGATCACTGTGGACAAATTCATTCTTTGTGCTGGGAAACCAGTGCTGCTAAGTGACAGCCCCATAGCTTCATTTGTCCTTGTCAGTTTATAAATTTTTTTAACAATGGTTCCAAGATCTTCACACATCATGCAAAAAAAAAAAAAAAAAAAAAAAAAAGGCTCAAACTTATAGGAAAATTGTTGTTTAATGGTAGTAGATTTATACAAAGATTTTACCTGGCAACATGTCTAACAAATAATTTGGATGAAATTCATCTTTCATTTAGCCCACTGCAATTCCAATTCTACTGACAACAGCCCAATTGACTTATACTAGAATTGACTGCTAGACTCAGGCTCACGCCTTGTTAAAATCTGTTTACACCGTTTTATGTATTACCATGAAATTGCCACTAGAAGTCTGAGGCAGTGTAATTTATAAACTGAAATGTCAGCAAAGAGAAGCATAACAGTTAAAGCAACTAAAAGAAGGCAATATGAATATGGAAAAGAGACCTATTCTTAATTTAATTGCACTTCCCTCTAAAAGATCAGTATGTACCTGACCAATGTAGATTCCATTATATTCATGTGTTGGTAAGGAGGTCAAAGAGAGTCTGCGACTGATGAAGCCTAAGTGAATGTAATGGTGGTTAATTATGCCCCTTTTCAGTGCCTCTCAGCAGAATTTTGTGGTATTTTTGTTTTGTCTAATGCGCAAGGTATAAAGTGCAGATGTGTTTACATTTCCTTTGAAGTGCTACTTTATGCAGCAAAAAGGATTAGTTTTTGCTTTTGTACATACTACTTACTTACATTTGTGATAACTGAGCCACCCATGTTCTCAACCCTTGCTCTTCCCTCAGTTGTCACATGGCACACTTGTTCAGTGGCCCAGAAAATCCACTGCCATGTGTTATACAAGAGAAATGTTAATGGGGAGAGCCATGGGTTTTAAAGTAAGCAAATGCCTGTTTGGGAAATGGAATTATTTCAGGAGATTGGGAACTTTTGAATTCTGCAGTTGGCTTCTCTGTGCTACAAGGCCATGAAAAACCTGCACAAGAGCAGTGCCGGAGGCCTCTGCTATTTTTACCTGGAGTGAACAGAACATATGACCTTTGTTTTTAAGGAAATGTCATTTCTGTGATGTGCTGCTAGCTACTATTGCACATCTCCAAGGTGACTTTTAACGCAGTCCCTCACAGAGCTAGGTTACACACTGAAAAGAGCAGCTCCCTTACAACATGCTTAATGATTGGGGCAGTATTTTCTCAGCTGACGGAGGGGCTACATACCATTATTTTTAACCTACAGCCGTAAAATGAGGAATCTTCTATAACAGAACTCATGGCATGTGTGAATCTGGTTAGCAGAAACACTTTTCTCTCTTATTTTTACACTCAGGATGAGAAGTGAAATGTGAGCTAATAAAACCTAGTGGTAGCTCAACTGGAAAGGCTGAGGTCTGATTTAGGTCAGGAATAAGGATTCATCATCTCAGAATTT
>NW_009259681.1:700056-711471 GCF_000687185.1 Egretta garzetta
GTTGCTTTGATAAATGTATAATAGCTGAAGACACTAAGTAATGGATGTGGGTTTATTTTTTGTTGTCTATGCTTGCAGTTGTGTAAAGCACTTTAGAAACAGAAGATACACCTGAAGTGTATGCATTTCACTTAGACATAATTCTGAAAAAAAAGAACTATAAAATAATATCATGCTGTATGGTTTGGTGCTCTCATACTTTTTTATTCATTTTTTTCTTCTAGTTCCAGAACATTAGGGGTTTGTATTTATGTTGTAGTATTTTGAAGCATTTTCACAGTGCTATACCAATATAAGCTGCATTCTGGATGTGATGAGACAGGTTATTAAGAAAAGGATGTTTTGGTGGAGCAAGTAAATAAGAGGTGTAGATTTAGTGTTCTCAAGTAAAGAGGCTTCCCATTTCACTGGAACCCCTAACTGTTTTCTCCCCTGCCCCTCTCTCATCCTCCCCCCCCCCAACACCACACCCTGCTTTTTGGAGACAATGTTGGTGCATGAAGTCATGGGCATGCTAGTAGGCAATAGCTCATTAAGTTATTATGAAAGGGTTAGGGGGGAGGGGGGAAATAACAAAACCCCACAATATAGTAATTCCTGATTCCTTCCATGACTGGATTCCAAAATTATTTTCAACAAGGAGACACGTGGGGAAACTGATGATGGGCAATAACTACTGCTGAACACCTTTTCTGTACTTTGGTCTATTATTCCCTTTGTTAGCTTACAAGTAATTGATTAGGAGTGAAAAATAAAGGAAAACCAGAAGAACTGAAAACCTAGACAAATATCTGAAGAATGAAAGAGAAAACTATGCCTTCAGATGTTTACATTGAACTCCTATAAACTGTGTAGCAGTGACTTAGCCTGGTATGCAACTGTGCTTAAGCACGCAGAAGAAGCAGTTTTCAGGAAAGAAAGTAGGAAATTAAAATTTCTATAACATGAAAAGAAAGTAAGCATTTGTAATGACCAAAGAACTAGTCAAATCTTAGAGAAGAAAAAGTAAGGGGAAGTACCTGAAACAACAATAACATCAATGTTTACCATAAAAGAGATAGTAAGTTTATTTGTTTTATCTTCCTTTTTTTCTTAAAAATACCACATTTTATGATGTTTTAGTGAACTTTAGAAGGGATTTCTGTTCTGTCACTACTTGAGTCATTACTTGTAGGTTTTGTCATTAGTAGGCAAGCAAAAGCTACGGTAGCAGGGAAATTTTGTTAATAGTTAAACACGCCAATTTTCCTATTAATCATAAACACAATGTTCATATGCTTTGATTACTGTGAACAGTTGGTGCTTTCCAGCCATTAGGAGGAACTGACTGCTTAGGACTCCCTTTTGGCTTCAATGGACAGCAAGATACACAGTTGGACTAAGAATATTCAAATTCATCACAATGATGCCAAAGATAAGATCCCCTAAAACTATGGCAGCATCAAAAGGTTGTCCAAGGAGTGTAACTTCTCTTATGAATTAAGAAAGAACAACAACTCCCAGTTAACAAAAAAGTGTGAGATTGGTGGCATGCAAAGCTAAAACCAGTCATAAAGCCACTGTAATTGTGTTGTAAAGCATAAAAAATTGCTATCCATCCTAAACAATGCTTTTAGGTTACTCTTAAAAGGTTTTCAGGCATCTTGTTAGCATAATAAAGAACAATGGAAGTGAATATCAAGGGAAAAATTTTTCTTTCTTTAATAGATTAAACATTTTGCACTGGTATCTTTTTCTTCGCGAGAAGATAAGAACTGTATATGTTTTTCCTCTGTGATATAATCTAAAATTTTGCATTACATATTCTGAGTTTATTATGTATACCTTCTGGATAATGCATGTTGTACTCAGACTTTCAGTTCCTTCAAGCGGATTTTTATCTGCTGTCTATCAAGCTGTCCCAGGATAACTGCCATTCTGCAGAATAAAATAAAATTTTTAAAAAAATTAACACCCCCCCTCCCCCAAACCCAAACCCCAAGTCTTTCACATATGCTAAAAAGAGATTTAAAACTTTGAAAAATATTTTGAAGAAGTAGTCTAGTTTGGTAATGGATGCTATTTCAGTTCTTAATGACTCTGCTTTAATGTATAACTTACCTTAGTGAAAAAAGAAAAAGGACTGTGGAAAAAGAAGTCTAGCTTAGATCAATTACCCCAGCTAATAGTAAACTAGTTTGGCTATGTGTAGCAAATTAGCCATGAAACATAAAGCTCTATTTAGGCTAATGTTCATTTCTTCTTGGTAGCCCTGTAGAATACATGATCTTGGGACAAGGAACCATTTTACAGTTCTATGTTTGCACAGAACAACAAGAGTTTGGCTGAAGATTGGTGTTAAGACAGTGCAAATAAGAAGTCCCACAGCTATTACTGTCTGTCATATTTACTCTGTGAACACTGAAATTAGTTGGTGCCGTTAGCTCAGAACTTCTAAGAATGCAAACAAACTTGAATTGTGCTGCCTGAAAGTTGGAAAATGGAAGATTGAGAAGGAGACCTGGGAAAACTATATTGACTTCTGTTGAACTGTGGCTAGAGGGGAAACTGCTGTTTCTTAGCCTGCTCCCCAAAATATCAATAGCTCAAACTCCTTTCTTTGATGGTACAGAACTTTGCAGACCTCTGATACAAGGGGGGAGAATAAAAAGTTAAAGGACCATAGCTGTCTTGGTGTCTTTAGGCATCTGCTTTACCAATAACTTCCCACTGTGCCTGCTGTCATATCGGACCTGATTGATCATCCAGGCGTCTGTGGATAATAAAGAAATGTAATAGGAAAATCGGCAGTGTCTCTGGCTTCCCTCTAAAGACAGCCTACTAGGAGACTATTTAACATGTAAAAATGCTTATTGCTTCTTCAGGAATCAGCCTAAATGTCTGGGGCATGTCACAAGGCAGGTTGAAGAAACCTGCGCTAGTAGTTTCTTAGGTCTGCTAAATATAGGGGTTTTGCACACAATTCTTTTCACCCAACAGTTTTAGAATCTTTCTTTCTAAAGCAATTTGTGAATTTTGTGCATTAGCTTTTTGTAATTGAAAGCTTCTATAGTTTTCAATATTCACTCTGAATACTTGCTTGCAACACATAGCTTAAGAACAGAAAAATAGCTTGTGGCTTGTACGTCCAAACAAACCTTCCACAGTCCAAATATTTGAAATGAATGGTAAGTGAGAAACAAGCCAGGGGTTTTAGGAAGAAAGGCTTTTTTAGTGTATTTTTTTTTTTTTTTGGTATTGCAATAGAAATAAATATTTGCTTTTGAAGATGAAGAAAAACAGATTTACTGGCATGAAGACATTATATACTAATGCCCTGCGATAACTAACTACTGATAAATGTGAGCAAGTTATTAAAGACTACAACAGAGTCTGGGGAAAATACTATGTGCAAACACTTAACTCTCACATTAGTAGAGGAAAGGTGCCTTCATATCTAGTAGAATAGGCATGCAACCAAGTTATATGAAGTCGTTCTTAACTGATGTAAACCTGCTCAGATCACTGACGCTGTTTTAGTTTGTCAAGGAAAAAAAAAATCTCCCCTCTTCTGTACTTCACAGGAGTAATGTCAGAGTTGCACTGTTTATCAACCTCAACGTGCACAGATATTACAGGTGAGGAGGACAATTAGTCTTCAGTTAGGACTCAGTTAGCCCTGTAACTAGGTAAGTGACTTGTCTTGTCACAAAGTATTCTTCAGTATTTATAGAATTCCTGTCTACTATTCCTATCCAAACCATTTTACCAGGTCAAGCTAACCACATAGGTCTTACAGCCAGTGGAACCAAACACTTTTTTTTTCCCTATCTAACCTGCCTTTTATTAATATTTTGGCTTATTTTCCTAATTTCTTTCTATAGAGTAACGGCTAAAGTCCTCACACAAATACTCCATACATCCATTTTAAATTCAGTCCCAAATCTCAGGCTCTGCATTTTGTTACCAAACCAAGATATATTTTGGTCTGCCAAAACATGTATTTTAGCATAATGTGAGCAAAGTTTTAATCTGATACATGTTCCTGGTTAAAAACAGGTACAATGGGATGCAATCTAGTGATCTGTGACATCCATGAGATTGGTCTAGAAAATCTAATGGCCACATGATTTCTATCAAACACCAAAGCAATAAGGAATACTTCAGGATATAAAAGTATGTTGAACATCTTATGGTTCACAAAGAGTTAACTTCATATTTATTTATAATGAGGAAACATTTTTCCTATCTATGAAGAATATTATTTCTCATCATTGTTTTTTAGTCATGTACCATAGTTGTTGAAAGGCCAGCCCTTGCCCAAATGAGTTGTTGCATTACCGCTGGCATCTCTGGTTCTATGCATTGGAGACATTCTTGTTGACTTTGTAGCAGTTTCATGGAAATATTTATGTAGGGTTTTTGTCTGTAGAGAAGCTTTGGGATGTAGCTCTAGATATCATTCCAGCCCAGATTCTTTTTTGTTTGGTCAGATCAGATTAGACTAAATAGGGTCCAATTATTACTTTTTACCTTGGCTAGTTATATGGCCAGTCATGCTAAGATTTCTGCCTAATGTAATGAATTTCCTTAGGCAAAAATCAAGAAAGTTAACGATCTTCATTGCTAAACTTAATGTTTACCTTTAATATTGCTTGACAGAGAGAGTGTGCCATAGTGTCCATTAGCAGGACTTTTCAGGAGAGCTCGAAGGAACTACTCTTACAATGTTGCTTTATACCTCTTTTATCTGTTTTGTCAGTTTATTTTCTAAAGGTTTCTCCAGCTTTATACATTAAGGCTTAATTTCTGTAGCTTGCAGCAAGAATGTTTCTTAAATTTACATCAGAATTGAGCATTTTACCAAGTTTAAATAAAAAATAACATTACCATTGTTATATTTTATTCTGATACAATTTTATACTGCATTACCAACCAAACAATGCTAACAAAGACTGAAAGCATTCTAATTTAAAATAATAGGATTATTTTATTTTTATTCCAATTCAACAAATAAGATCACTATATTTTTTCTGAAGGATATCAATATATCAACACAGTTTAATTTATTAATGTCAAGTTTAATTTCTCTACCCTTCACTTTTCTGATTGAATTTCTGAAGTAATAAATTATCTCACAAGTCAATACTATATTTTCGAAAAGTATGGCTCCCGTATCTGCTAAAAAAGAAGTGTCTAATCCCACAAGACTCCTAAATCCTCTATTTTAGGTTCCTATCTCTACATTTAGACATCCATCAACGCAAATGATTTTTCCAAAACATCTTGTATGAGAAATTCTTGCTATTCTTTTCAAAATGAATCCACTACTTATTGCCTAAATATGGAAATTTTATGAAAAAAAGTCTGTCATTAGATACTACTGCTCTTTAGCCAGCCTCCCTTCTGTTTTCAGTGGATCCATTCAAATGTGATATTAATTATCTAAGTACCTTTATGGCTACAAAGGCAGATAGTTCATTGCTGTAAATGCCTGTTAATGTCATTCTTGGTTGGTGACCTTTCAGTTACCATGAATATATGTAAAATATCTGAAAATATCTCTGTGGAGTCCTTTTATTATATGAACTGTACACCCACAATTATATCTTTAGTGCATATTTTTAGCATTGCTAAACACATTGTAATTGTTAACAGTAATGTTTTACTGCAGAGTGACTTAACTTTATGAAAATAAACCAAAGGCAAGCCTCAGCTTTACATGAAACAGAGATTAATGCTTTTGAAGAGGAAGACATTCTAACAGAAGAATTTTAATAAATCATTGTAAATGCTTTGTAGTTCTGTAGTCAGTTGCAGTGAATTAGCTGGCACTTATTTTATGCTTCATGATTTGCATCATGAAAAATGAAAATGTGAGAGACATTGATACACTTCACCTTTTCTTGAGGCACTTTTTATCCAACTTATTCATAACTCTGGACACATTTTAGGGAGGTACACTACACCATGCCCCTTGGACTAAGTACAGCTGCATGCTAAGTTTTACTCTCCTTTTGTGTATAAGGTGGTTCATATACACAGAAAAATATATTAAACCATTTATGAAGTTCTTTCAAAGACCAGCTTGCCCTGTTTCCCTTGGTTTTGTTGGTTTTGACATAAGTTTCACTGTTGTACTTTTGATAAACTAAGCATATAAAATGGTAAAGGTTACAGATTAATTTTACTATTATCAGTTTCCAGATTTTAACAGAGTTCTTTTCCTAGAAAGTCTAGGCCCAGACTTAGCCTATAAAAATATGCTTAAAGTTAAGTGTTGAGTTAATTTCACTAAAGGTAATGGGAACTTTGACATGCTTAGGTAAGAATGAAGAGAAATGCCATGCAGTTTCTAAATGTAAAAGAGGAAATGTAGGCACAGTTACCCCATATGTTGGCTTTGGGTGTAAAGATGGCAAAAAAATTGTCAAGGTGCACTGTAAGAAACAACACCAAATTTCTGGGGTTTAAATTTATACTTAACACACAGGCTGTGTCAGAGTTGGGATTATTTTAAACTTCCATTGTTTTTATGAGCCTTTTGCAGTGTAGATCCTCAAAGAGCTTTATCACCACAAGTGGTAAGGTCAGGGGCATTTCATTTGTATTGCAGGCACATGAACAAATAGTTGGGGTGTGTGGAATGGGAGCGTGTTAAACTGACTTGCCACCAAAATAAAGATAATATATTACACATAGAAGAAGAAAATGTAGATTTAGAATGAAATCTAAGTTATCAGCTGAGGTTACAGCTGACATTTGTCTTTCTTTCTGAGTTTTTATTCTAGATTTATCTGCAGCAAGCAAATTTACTTATTGTGAATTGTTCTAAGTGCCAATGAAAAGAAAGGAAATACAAAGCCTACTAGTAGCTGTTGATCTCATCACATACGTCTTTACATGCCCACATCGAGATTAGTATTTTTTTAAATACACAGATTTAATATTTTCTTTCATCCCTTTTTCTCTTTGGCTGCATATTTATAGCCAATCCCTCTGAATACTCAAGTCAAATCATCAGTGTTTTCTCCTTATCTTGTGACAGCACTGTCACACATAGTCAATCATACCACAAGGAAAAAAACCAAACCAAAACATACCTCATAAAACTTCTGTGTGACCACAGAACTTCAGATATTTGCAACACCAACATTGCTTAGTGACTTCTGTGCTGTAAAAGTTCAACTAAAAAGTACTGTTAATGAAAACAATGTATGCTGCAGTTAACATAGGAGTAGAAATTCTCTGCCCTCATTTTCATCCTGAATTTGGGAGGAGTATACAGTTGGAAGCTGAGTGTTCACATGGAGAAGGTAAAACATACTTTAAGATAAAAGCGAAATCAATGACAATGTGTTTGTAATTGTTTGGCTGGAATGACAGATTGAATTATTTTTACATTTCCACATAGCTATTTACTAATGGTTAAAAGTATATGAAGCATTAATCATTTATCCTTATTCTATCCCTAATATGAAAAGTGCCTTTAAAGAGAAGCTGTACAGATACATGGTCACCTTTCTATAGAAAGGGAATATAGAAAAAAGATTAACCCAAGACTTAAAAGCGTGGTTTACATATCAGTAAAAAACATTTTCAGACATATAAATTGATCAGAAGTTAATAGCTTTCGCAAAGTTATATTTTCTTCATTATATATCAGCTTTGAGAAATGCCATTTTGTAACCTGAAACAGCACTTATTCACTTTGAATTTTCAGTTATGTATAGAGTAGGTAAGATAAGGCTGAGGTTTATGGTTTCACCATCATTTTTACAGGAAATGAGGTGAAATTCAGTGTTTTGAAGATGATAGCACATTGTTAAAGATATGTCAAGAGCCACAACTCAGTGTCTTTTCTAAGCTTATAATATAGCTTTAAGCCACTCGTTTCTTCTATTCTTACAATGATAGTTCAGAAAGCAATTAAACAATGGAAGGCATGTTAAGAAGTATGGTCATGTATTGCACAAATAAAACAATATGTGACTGGAGGAAAATGATTAGGAGGAAAAAGAAGCCATACACCAGCTGCAGAGGCTGATGTGTTGACATACATACTAAATGAGGGGCAACATATGGCACAGGTTGTGTTGCTTTTAAGATGTGCAGAAGTACTTTATTCCCTAGTTGTCTTTTTTTCAAAACAACCTTCAAAATCAAAAGCTTAATGAACAGCCTTACCTTTTCAACATAAAGGAAATTTGTTAAACGGGAGTTTAAATAAAACTGAAAAGCTGTAACGGTTGTTTATTGTTATAAAATAACTTGCTCAACTCCTCTAATTCAATGTGTCATATGAATTGTGGTTAAATAGCCATAGCTTATTTTGAAACACAAATTAATTATCTATTACAAGCATGCTATTGCTTATCTCTTTCAAAGTCTCATTAGTATGCAAATGACTCTAATTAGGTCACTGTCAGACAATATTTGTGTAGAGTCACTTTCCAAGGTTTAATATGATGGGTTTGGTTCCTAAATATTTATAAATAGTGCTCCCAAAATCAGCTTTACTTAATAGAGATCATTCTGAAAGTCTCATTAGTTCAGTGGAATTAATCTCACATGACAAAGAGGAAAAAAGTATGATTTTCTTTTTTTTTCCAGATGATATCTTTCAATTTTCACACACAGTATTAGCATATTAGAGAAAGAGTATTATAATTTTAATAGGAATTATACTTTAAAAGTCTTGCCATATAAAACCAGATGTGTTGTCTTTGATCTCTTGGTTTTCATGTATGCCCTGATAAAGAAGTGAAGACAAGAAATGAAAAACTTTATGCGTCATGAAGAAAGTCTGACGTGCTGAAAAATAGGTACCGCAGACAAGAATTACCACGTACAGCTGTAAATATATGCTTACACATTGCATTAAAGTATATAACCTTTAGGGTATGGCACTTGGATGACTTCTAAAAATCTTGTACAAAAGACAGGGAGACAGAATAAAAAATATTTATGAAACAAAGAGAAAGAAAAGTCCCCCAGAAAATAGAATTTTGAAAGGTAAAACTTTGCGATAATACCTTGCAAAAATGGAAAGCAGGCGTTTTTCCTGTCCTTCTGGGGAGAGGGGAGAAGGCAAAGGGAAGAGAAAGAATGAATTTGTTTTACAGGACCAGTCTCTGGGTATATCCTGATTTAGAATAAAGATAAAATTAATTTAGAAAAACAGCAAATAAAAGCAAATTTTTCACCATCTATAGAATTTCAATCTAATGCTATGTATGGATGCAATATAGCTATTCTTCAGACTGATAGAACTGATATCTTGATACCAGGCTTTTTATATTAAAAGAAGAGAATGAAGAAATAATAAATGTAAGTTCACTGCTATTATGTGAAGCCCACTTAAAGGTCTTGTTCATTCTCCAAATATTTTGGTTTCAGTATCATCTGGGAACAAAACTCTTCTTGTTATCCATTACATGGGTGGTCTCTTCCATCTCTACAGAGCTCATGATAGGATTGGGCACACAGATAGAGTATTTGAACCTAAAAAGGTACAGGGCTCTTCCCTTAAATTTTTTAGATTATTTGAAGAAATTTAGTTAAAATTACCTTTTAAGGTAAGTATCATGGTAAAACAAAGGGGGCTAGTATGAGCCCTCAACCTGTTGCCCAGCAGTGTGCCAGGGGTGCTGCAGCAAGGTTGAAGTCTGGCGGAGGTGAGCCGGAGGCTCCTGAGGTAATAGGAGCCAACAAGGAAAAGCCCATGAAACACCTCAAAGGAAACAAGGAGTGTACTGCTATGAAGGTGATGAGGCCGACAGCTCAGATGAGATGCCTCTATACAAACGCACGCAGCATGGGAAACAAACAAGAGGAGTTGGAAGCAATCATGCTGCTAGAAAGCTACGACCTGGTTGCCATTACAGAAACCTGGTGGGATGAATCCCATGACTGGAATGTAGCTATTGATGGCTACAGGCTGTTCAGAAGGGACAGGCGAGGAAGGAGGGGCGGGGGCGTTGCCCTTTACATCAAGAAATCATTACAGTGTGAAGAGCTGTCCCTGAAGAATAGCCACGAGCAGGTCGAAAGCTTATGGGTAAGAATCAGAGAGAGAGGCAACAAAGGGAACCTGGTGGTTGGTGTCTACTACAGGCCGCCAGATCAAGAGGAGCTGACTGACGAAGCATTCTTCCTCCAACTCCGGGAGGCTTCGCGCTCGCAGGCCCTCGTCCTGCTGGGGGACTTCAACCACCCCGACATCTGCTGGAAAACCAACACGGCAAGATGTAGGCCATCCAGCAGGTTTCTCGAATGCATTGAGGACAACTTCTTAAGCCAGGTAATAGACACCCCTACCCGAGGGGATTGGCGGTGTCCCTGCTGACTGCAGGGGGGTTGGACTCGATGACCTCTAGTGGTCCCTTCCAACCCAAAACATTCTATGATTCTATGATTCTATGAAAGCATGTAAAATATTATTTGAGGGTGAGTATTTTTCCACAGAAAGTTGCAAAGCCTTGAATATAAGTTATAACTTGAAAGATCTTGCAGTATTAATCATAATGTTTCTATTTAGATAATTTAGTCATGAAAACACAAGGCAGTTCCAGTTGTGTCATAATTTGTATGATAATGTCTTGTTTCTCAGTAATTTAATTTTCTTTCACTTTTTAAGTAGATAGATAAGAAAATGTTCAGGACCTTCCTGGTAAAGAAATTGGGTGGTTCCAATCACACCGGACAAAGTGCCGTTCCTCACTTTCCACATGCCTCATAGTCCACCAGTTTGTCCAGTGTGATTGAAACCACACAATTCATACTGAGCACCCTATAAAACTTGACCTGGAAGAAGGAGGTTGCAGGTAAGCTGGCTGACAAAGGCCAGGGGCTGATGAAACCCAACAGTAAGAACTGGAGTAACATGGGTGTGAGAGGCAGCCTTTACCAGAATCAGGGGGGAGAGAAACACACATGCACAATTAGCTATCCTATTAGAAGACATGCCTGACCAATCTGATAGCCTTCTATGATGGCATGACCGGCTGGGTAGACGAGGGGAGAGCGGTGGATGTTGTCTACCTTGACTTAAGCAAGGCTTTTGACACTGTTTCCCATAACACCCTCATAGGGAAGCTCAAGAAGTATGGGTTGGATAAGTGGACAGTGAGGTGGATTGGGAACTGGCTGAATGGCAGGGCTCAGAGGGTTCTGATCGGCGGGGCAGAGTCCAGTTGGATGCCGGTAGCTAGTGGAGTTCCCCAGGGCTCGGTTCTCAGCCCAGTCTTGTTCAACTTGTTCATCGATGACCTGGATGAGGGGACGGAGGGTACCGTCAGCAAGTTTCCTGACGACACAAAACTGGGAGGAGTGGCTGATACACTGGAAGGCTCCGCTGCCATTCAGCGGGACCTGGACAGACTGGAGAGCTGGGCGGAGAGGAACCTGATGAAGTTCAACAAGGGCAAGTGTCGA
>NW_009259681.1:711605-755741 GCF_000687185.1 Egretta garzetta
TGTGTCCAGTTCTGGGCTCCCCAGTTCAAGAAAGATGAGAAACTCCTAGAAAGAGTCCAGAGGAGAGCAACAAAGGTGATGAGGGGACTGGAGCACCTCCCCTACGAGGAAAGTCTGAGAGAGTTAGGCTTGTTCAGCCTGAAGAAGAGAAGACTGAGAGGGGATCTCATCAACACATACAAATATCTTAAGGGCGGAAGTCAAGAGGACGGAAGCAGTCTGTTTGCAGTGGTGTCCAGCGACAGGACTAGGGGCAATGGGTGCAAACTGAAACATAAGAGGTTTCAGTTGAATATGAGAAAAACTTCTTTACTCTAAGGGTGACAGAGCACTGGAACAGGCTGCCCAGGGAGGTTGTGGAGTCTCCTTCTGTGGAGATATTCAAGGCCTGCCTGGATGAAGTCCTGTGTAGAATGCTCTAGGAGAGCCTGCTTTAGCAGGGTGGTTGGACTAGATGATCTCCCGAGGTCCCTTCCAACCCTTGCGATTCTGTGATTCTGTGATTTTGTGACATGCCAAATGCCACCTAACACATCAGATAAAAGAATGTTAGCTTTGAAATATTTCATAAAATTGTAGAACATCTTTATAATTGTGATTTACTGTTTTACTCTGAGGTCTGCTGCAGATTATTAAGCACAGTGAGAACATTCTGCATAGCTTGTTCACAGTCACATAACGGTGAAGGGTCCTCTCTCTCTCTCTCTCTCTCTCTCCCAAAACAAGTAATGCTTCAGTGTTTCCCTAGGAGATGGATCTGTCCCTTTGAAAATAAAACCAACGTTTAGACAGCTAAGTGAGAATTTAACAGCATTGCACTAGTTCCTCATTCTTAAAAAAATAGAGTTTGGACACTGTGAATGAACAGTCTGTCATTGAAGTTGGGAGTCCAAAGGGAAAAGCTTAAAGGATTAACACAGAAAGAAATTTAATTTTAAAAACCTTCCTGAAATCTTACATCAAGTCCCAAAAAAAGAGAATGAAAGATAGAGGCAAAGAAACCATGAAAGAGATGTGGACAACAGAACAACTTTACTTCACTGTTGTTTTTTTTTTTAACTAGACTTTGTCAAGTTTTGATTCTTGTGCCAAGAAAGTGAGTATTTTTTAGTATCTTACATGTCCATGAATTCTAGGAGCCAGCAGCCCCTAATCGTGTGTAGCATTTAAAAACGTCTGCGTGATACTTCTACAAAACCCATAGCCAGGATTTTCCCATAATGTGAAATGAAAAATTAACTACAGTTTTTGTTTAGTCCATCTGTTAGACACCTTTACATCTGTCCATACTGGAAAGATGTCACAATTATATTTTGCTAGTGTCAGTGTTTCTACATGTGAAAGGTACACATACATTGAATAGGTTATCTGTTACTTCCCATATTAACACCATATTTGAGATGGGGGTCTCCTAGTCATTCATACTACTCATTCATTCCTTTATGCTCTTTTGACATTCCACCTTCTGTGAAACCTTGCTTAGGTTACGAGATTTGATTTCAGATTTTACTTTCCACATTCTCTTTGTCTTCTGAATTATCCCAATTTTCTTGGAGAGCCATTTTAGAAGTCCTCCAGTCCTCTTATTTTCTGTAGGTTAAAAATGAGGAAGTTAGAAAATTTCTATAATTGCACGTTGGAAAGATGCAAGTAAGCTTCATACAAGTCTTCATACAAGACCTCAATTTAACCTAAAGTTTTTTGACAATTTTTGGTTTTTTCCTTTCCCATGGTAGCATTTATTTTAGACTGTGTTCCAGTCTAAACAGTCGAAGCATTATTGTGGGAATGAACAGTAATCTGTTTAGCTGTCTTTTTTTCAGGACAAAAAAGGGATTTGGAAAGATTATTAATCATTATTATAAATACAAGCAATTAATTCGGGGGGGGTTCAAAGTTAGACAACACCCCATTTTTGTTATGACATATTTCTCTTTCATCTGAGTGAAATGAGTCTATAACCAGAAATCGCATTTCATACTTGCAGTGTTGATTGCAGAACTAAATTTACATGCCTGAATTGCCTGCCTTTCTTTCTTCCTGTCTTCCCTCCTCCCTTCCCCCTTCTTTCCTACTTTCCTTCTTGAGATACTTACACGGAACATAATATTTCTGTTTTGGGACTTTGGGGACTTGTGAAAAAGTTTTAGGAATGTTGAAATACTTTCCAAGCCTCCCTAAATGGTATTTTAATGTAACGTTCTCATTTATTAAAAGAAGCAGTTTGAAGACACAGTCTAGTGCCTACTGAATTGTTCATTTACAATCTAAATAGTTTTGACATTAGCTTTGAAAGGTTCAGGATTCACACCGGCCTTCTCAGAAGTTTTGGTGACACCTAACATTGAAATATTACTACTCTTAGAAGTGGTGATATAGCGGATCTTACTGCAACAACCATAACTATTGTATGTTAGCTGTGTGTGTTACCAACTAATTGTTAAATGTTTTCTTCCAGAAAATATCTACCTCTGCCATATGCAAATTCTTTAAAAGGTCACAGAACATTTTAAATTTATTTCTATTACTCTTTCTTTATTCTTTTTTTCCATATAATTTCAGCATTTACTTAGAGTGCATTTACTTGGAGTTCAACTACACTGAGCAATAATGAGTATAAATTGTTAATGTTAGATCAGGAAAGTGTGACTCACATCACATTTCACTTGGAATTTACTCCTGAAAGAGAAGAGGGAAAGAAGACAGAGGAGGAAGAGTATATGAGTAGATAGAAATAAGGAAGTCAGTGTGAGTAGCAAAGTCTTTACACAGTCTGTGACCCTAATTAAAACTGCTCTCTAATCTGCTTTAAATTTTAAGAAATGAAAAAAAAAATTCCATCTTTCTGTTCCACATCTGTTCTTTAAACATTTTATAAAGCAGTTATAAACAGAATGCAAGCAGGTAAACCTCTTTCCACCGAGAGTGTTAAGAAAATTTTATTTTCATAATACACAGTTGCTTCAAACTTAAGAAAAATTGGCTATGCCAATGCTCTCATTTTAGCTCCTGGAATATCTCTGTTTCTTCTAATCATAGAAGGATAGTATTACTTATTGTATAGATTTGTAATACATAGTATCTATTGTTATAGACTGGTATACTTATAAAATTTCACTTAGTTTAAAATAATAAAGATTTATTCAATATGACTAATGTAGAAGACTACTGTGCAGCTATAGACTGGTTTCTGTCTTTGAAACAAGAATTCTTATTCTCCTGAAATTTAATTTCAAGGACATTTTCATCTCTGTAGCTAATGGACTTATCTGTTCAGACTGCCTTGTTCTCTCAAAAATAAATAAATCTCCTCACTTTCCCTCTCTTTAAAACCCAGTTTCCTATCTACTTGCCTGACTACTTTGTACTAGATAACAAACTCACCATGAGATGTCAACATGCTTTTGAATTGTTCCATTGTTCGCATGTGTTATACAGATCCCACATGTCATATCGTGTGTTGCCTACTAGCTGTCTTTCCATTAGGTGTTTAGCTCAGAGTTGTACTCAGCCAAAGTCCATTTTAGATACAACTTATATAAGCAAGAGGAGAACTGCCAAGGAAAAATGTGCCATTTCGCTTCCAAAAAAAGTTTTTACTTCAGCAGATTAAATCACCACACACAAAGGTCTTAGTTGTTGACAAAAAGGTATGTCCTGGTAGGTATTAACACCTGGCAAACATCCCTATGCATATGAAAAACAGATTTAGAAATTGGTTGCAAATGGGAAAAAGCAGCAGCAACGTTTTGCGTATTAGGCATGAAAATATTTTGTATTTTTTGTAAGTAATCTCACTGTGTTATTTAATTGTTTTATATTTAAATTCATTTTGAATGAATACACTTTCCTTTCTAAGATTGTTAATATGTGTGAAGTACAAGAGTGTGATGTGGTATACAAGTGCACAATATGGACTACCTAATTTTAGAGCATAATATGCACCTAAATTTCAGTTACCTCTTGAGAGACTGATTGCTTGCATTCAATTGCTAGTCAGTGAAGAACAGTAAAAGCCACAGAAAGCCTTGAGCAGGAGACAGTGTCTGTGTAAATGAGGTCTCTCTTCATGAGAGCTAGGTTAGAAGCATTTTGGTTTGGCTTGGTCAGACTACCTGTTACAAAACCATGGCTTGCCTTCAGTATTCATCATCTTCCCTGCTCTCTTTACCTGAAAGAAGTGCTTGGCTTGGCTTGGCTTGGATTGGAGGACTGCTCCCTCATTTTCATCCGTTGCCTGCTCAGTTTGGATTCAGAAATGCTTCCTGAAAAATCCATTTCAGGGATGCTATGTCAGAAAAGGAGAAAAATCCCTTTTTAAGGCATGTCTTTTTTCTGGCAATGGAGGGTCAACACTTAGCTTCCATACACAAAGGAAAACAAAATAAAACAATGTACAATACTCATATTGCTACAGCATATTTCATACAATAGAGACCAGAAAAAAAAGTGAATATTTTATATTACTCAGGGCTTTTATTTATAATTACTTTACATTTGTGTATGATACTAAACTCTCTACCTGCTTTTAATTTCATGGAAGAGGACTCAAAGAGAATTATAAAAATCTGTTAAAAATTATAGATACCTTTTCAGTACATAAAAATGTCACAACTTTAAAGTTCATTCTCTCTAGTCTTCTAGGGTTAGAAGTGAGGACTGGTTCCCATTTGGAAAATGTTTTTCCTGCTATAGTCATACGGCTCCCTGTAGCTGAGAAAATCTAAAATGCCTTCTTGAATATACTTTACCCATACTTTTATAGGACTTTTGAAAAAAAAAAAAAAAAAACAAAAAAACAAACAATAGTAAAATATTTCATATGCATGTTTGAAAACTAAATAAATTATGGATTACAGTGATTTCCTTCTATGCAAAGTACCATAAAACTTTACCATTATGATTTTGTTGTCTTTTACAGCCATTTTGCATTCTTGCAACAGTAATGAGAGTAGACAGAGAAGTATAGGAACAAGTACTATTGTCTGTACTTGTACTAGGAGAATTTAGGATTTGATCCAGATTTTGTGGAAGCCAAGAAACTCTGGAAAAGATGAAGAGAAACATTTTCTAAATAAATAAATAAATAAACCACAGCTTGGGAAAAAAAAATGTTTGAAATTGCCTTGATACCAAAGTAAAAAAAGAAAGTTGAATGATGGAAGTACAGGGAAGTAAAAGCAACTGAATCAAAATAATTAGGTAAAATAAACTCAGGATGAGCTCTATTTCCACAAGGAATAAAATCTCAGTGATATTTCATGAACACATCCAAATCAAGCATACATGGTAGGGATATCTACATTATCGATCAATTCTTCAACAAGAGTAAAATGAATCAATGGTTTAATAGATATTTTCCATCACCAATTTTTATACTATGAAAAGTCAGTTAAGTAATGGCACCATTTTTCATCATGAAATAACCTTTATGTTACTTTATTGCTCAGTGCTCTCTTGGGGAAATAGTCTTTGCGGTCTGTTAGGAGGGCTGATGGCATGCAGTAGAGCAATATATATCTTGTGACTAACTGAAATTATATTAAATATCAGAACTCATATTCCATGTTTGAGTCTCTTGTCTATTCTACCAATTCACCTCTCGCCTTTTGTGGTTGTCTTGATATTTCTGAAGGCTTTGTATCACAGATGTGGTTTCCTACTATTTGCTTCTTATTCTGTTTTCTATCCAGCTGGTGTTTGAAATGTGGCCCTCCCACTGAATGTGGAAACTGTATCATCTGGCTGAGAAAACGCAAAGACTTTTGATCTCTAACAGAAGCCACTGAAGCTATAAAGCAAATCAAAACCAAAGAACCAACACAAATAAAAGTAAAATTGTATACTTAAGCATTAATCAATAATTATGTGGTGATAATGATAATTGAGAAAAAGAAAACAAAGATAACAGTTCATAAAGATAAAAAAGTGAAACCATCATTCAAATTCAATAATCCACAAAAATCCATGATACATAAGAAATTATGAAAAATTTAATTTATAGTATTTTCTGTAAAGATTTATTATGAGATGTTTTAAAAAATCTTTTATTATAACTAATATTTTTAAGTTTTTGTTTTAAATGAGCTTAAGACGAGGAGAGTAATTGTAATGAAGATTTCTTAGTGAAGAAAGATTAAATATTTTGTATAAATAAATCTGATTATAGCAGATATCTATTAAGAAATATGTGTTTGAGTTAGGAAAGTAGTATAGGCAGGCATTCTTAATGTTATACTTCATAAAACTTCTAGGCCAATTTTATATATAAGGCTTCATGTGTACAGCTACAGATATTTGATATGTAATTTAGTGTGTGAATATATATGCATATTTACATGTAAAGATATTCTGGTCAGATGAACTGTTAATAGCCAACTTCTGTATATGTATTTTCCTTCCTTTCTCTTTGATTTGTATGAATTTGTGGGGTTTTTTATAATATGACAAATTGTAATTAAACAAACTGCCTTAGTTGCATACTTCCACTTTCAGAATGCTTTGCTTTAATTGATAGCTTTTTGATCATTCAGCTATGCTACAGCCTGATTGGATGAGTTGTTTTTTTAAAGTAAGGGAGGAATGCTTAATTAATTAGCCGTTGAATTCTTTCAATGAAAGGATATTCTTATTTGGTTCTTTAAATGTACATAAAACTGATTCAGAGATCCAAATCTCTCACTCATTTACAATGTATATGTAGATGTGTGGACAGTCTTCACACTAAGTCTGCCCCAATTTTTAGTGGAAAATCCTGCTTCTACTGTCACTGAGTTCTCCAGGAGTTTCATGGACCACATTAAAAAGGAAAAATATTGTATTATGTCAAAAGGAACCACTCTTCAAGAATTATCTGCAAGTATTTGGGCATGCTCAACATTTCCTTTGTCATTACATTGACTCTACTTTGACTCTTGAAGTCTGTTTGCAAATCTTGTCCTATCCAATAAACTTTACTAGGCTCTGTAGGGTTGTACTTTACCTGTGCAAATCTGCAAAATGCTTTTCTTACCCCATGACTCCTGTAAAGGAGGGACCATTTACAGAAGCTGCACACAGCAGTTCAGAGTTGTTACATTTCACCCTTTGACAAATATTTATATTCTATTTGTGCAAACAGATACAAAGAGATGTGTGGAAGTTTTAAATAAAAGTTACAAAAGCCTTAGAAAGATAAAAGTTTAAGTGGATCAGCTAATGGTTGGTTGGTTTTTAAAGATGACTCTACATATTTACACCAAATTTTACAGACATAGAATATAAACTACTGACTCAATGTATAAACACGATAAATCTTTCCACTTGAATGTATGTCTCTCACCACAGCTATATGGTTAACTAAAGTGGTGGTACCTCCTTCCTGAGATGGACTAATCAGATCTGAACTAATTTAAATAAATTTGACCTTAAAAAATGTAAAGCTCATTTATTCCAGGGAGTGAATGAAGCATATTTAGTTTAAGTTAGTTGACAGAGGCATATAGATTATCTTCAGAGGCAGAAATCCTGGCTGTACCGAATTCAGGGTAAAATTCAAAGACTTCAGTGGAACCAGGATTTTGTCCAAAGTGTCAGAAGCAACTGGGTTGGTGACAGCCACCTCCCTGATGCATTTGTGTGGATTTGCAAGTGATTTCAGTTGCCCTTGTAGCACCATAAATAATCTTTCATCTACTCAGTTAACATTCCTTTGATAAACAGTGTCTACAGCAATAATTATAAAGGAGCCTCTTCTTTGACACAGAGGAGAATAGTGCTCAAAGTAGATTCCAATAGCTAATTGGACACCTCTTTTTCTCCAACATGTATCTCCCCTTCCCTGTCTCAAAAGAATTAAAAAGCAACCCAGCACCACAGAAAATAACAGGGAGATACCATTCAGTTCATCTTGTCAAGCTACAGCTTTTAATGATGGGCAGACTGTCCTGTGGTTTCTTTCGTGTGTGATGTAACAGCAAAATATATTTTAGCAGTAATTTCTAACCGAGAACAAGATTCTGCTGTGTCTGACATCCAACCAGCCATGAAGGGAGCTAAATACAGTGGCTGCCCTGGAGAGAATCCAGCAGCCACCCCACATGGGAGCAGTATATAACAGATGGGACTAGGATGACTGATTTAATTAGAATATTTTAATAGAAGAATGGAGAAACATTGCACAGCTCTATCAGTTAGTGAAAAACTCCATTAAATTCCCCAAATTAATTGTTCCATAGGGAGATTATGTCAAATAAAGCATATCACTGTAATCTCTCTCTTTTTCTCTATTTCTCTCTTTCCACCCCCACCCCCTTTTCTTTTCCTCATTTGGGGAAATTCCACATGATCATCATGGAAAAGAATCTGTTATGTTCAATTTTTAACACACTTAAAACTCTAAAAGAGTAGTAAGCATTTAGATATACTCAAATGTTTATCTAGATCTATTAATTAAAATGCTGAATGGCTTAAAGCATTTGAATTGATCTGATAGCTTCAATTCCAAAGATTTCTTACTATAGCAATATCTTTCCCAATCATAAACTCAGAAAAAACCCAGACCTTCACCTGCTAGATAAAAATTATTTGTTGTATTTTATATAGGATGTAGCCTTTGTCTGAAACAAAATTAATTGTTTGGGTTTTCTGGTTGTTTTTTTTTTCTGATAATAGACAATGGGTTGTACCATGTATTTGAATTGCCTGTTAGGATCATATGAATTATATTAAATGGGGTTTTGTTTAGGCTTTTTTTTAAGAAATATTAAAAGAATTTCATGTGAAAGCCTTTAAATTCTCCCAGTTATATCTCATTATATAAGCACAGGACAGAAAATTCTGTAAACTATCTTTCTAGTTCTTAATAGAATCTGTATTAAATAATTTTAGCCATATAATAATTTCATCTTTGGGTTCAAAAAAAATGTTATAGTTTAGGAAATGTAGCAAGCCTACTGATGATAATGAAAGAATGACATACCAAAAAGCTTAACAACACAGTGCTTAATAGTAATTAAATTTTTGGAATAATGGAAACTATATCAAGTAACCATGACAGAATTTTCTATTCAGTAACTGTTCAAGTGCCAAGAAGAAGAACAAATAGCCTATCTAATAGCAAAAGAAGAGAATCTCAATATTACTTTGTGGGACCTTCCTATTAAATCAAACGAGAAAGGAAACTTATTGCAAGAATATTTTAAAAAGACAAACAGAATATTTCATCATCATAATTATAAATGGGGACAAGGGTTTTTTTTTATTTAAGGAAAGACCTTCATTGTTGACAGTGATTCATCTATACAGGTCAGGTTTTTATCCTTCCTATTACAAAATGAGTATGTTATATTACTTGAATGTGAAATATAACAAATCCATCTTTTTTTTAAAGAAAATAAGGATGACATGGTTTTTTCTGCATATGCTACCCAGAAATTTTCATTTTCATGATGATTTCACTGAATCAACCATCTTAAAGTAGCTTTTATTTTTCATGGAATATTTTTATATAAGAATTTCATTCCACAGTACTATAGCTTTTTAGCCTACAGTATTCTTAGCCCTCAGGAATGGTTCATCTCAAAAGCACATACCGTCACTCCCCATTCAGGAGGAGATCATAACTGACCTTGAATTTGTTGGTTTCTACAGAACATTTGGAAGGATACTTATTAAAAAAAGGGAAAAGACCCACATTTCTTCCTATTATGTGGGCTGCCAATTTGAGCTCCTACTTTTTTCATTGTTGAATGATTCAATGTGACATATATTACTATACTTTCTCTTCTCTGTAGTCACTGAACATTTCAGCAGCAGCCTAGATCAGAATCCTACAGAGCTTAAAACTTGTACCACTGCAATGTCATTCTGACATTGAGAGTGTCCCAATAAAGAAATTAAAGTAATATGCAGCATGCAACTATGGTACAATTAATGCCTCAATCAGAACAGCAGTTCAGGTGAGAATTTACAACTTCTAATGCATCACTAGGTCCAAGTGGTTCCTTAAATTCTCTAGTTTTGGGAAGGAATTAACTTTGCCTTATTTATTAGTAGCACCATGTTCTGGCTTTTATTGTGCATACTGAAGCTGAGCAGTACCATCTCTGCTCTGGTTGGAATAAGATTTCTTGTTAAATTTGCTAAAACCACTGAACACAGGTCTTTACTGCTTCGGGGTATATTGCTCACTTTCGGAGAGAGAATTTCCTCTTCATATACCTATTACTTCAGGATTAATTTGTTGCTGACTGCATGTTAGTGCATTTGGAAGGCAAACATTGCTCAAAGTTTAAGGAGAATAGGAGGAAACAAAATGTTAAGTATAAGCTAAATGAGTTGATCTTCATAAAATGTTGTCCTGGTTTTGGCTGAGATAGAGTTAATTTTCTTCATAGTAGCTAGCATAGTGCTGTGTTTTGGATTTAGTACCAGAAGAATGTTGATAACACACTGATGTTTTCAGCTGTTGCCAAGTAGTGCTCAGACCACTCAAGGACTTTTTGAGCTTCTCCTGCTCAGCCAGGTTCATAACAAGTTGGGAGTACAGCACAGCTAGGACAGCTAACCCAAACTGACCAAAGAGATATTCCATACCATATAACGTCATGCTTGGGGGGCTTGGTCGGTCGGTCGGTCGCGGGGAGACTGCTCGCTGCTCGGGGACTGCTCGCGGCTCTGGGGGGACTGATCGCAGCTCGGGACGGGCTGGGCATCGGTCGGCGGGTGGTGAGCAATTGCATTGTGCATCATTCGTTTTGTATATTCTGTATATTCTGTTATCATTCTCATTATTACGATTATTATTATTTTCTCTTATTAAACTGTCTTTATCTCAGCCCTCGGCTCTAACCTTTTATTTTCTTCCTGATTCTCTCCCCCATCCCACTGAGGGAGGGGGGAGTGAGCGAGTGGCTGTGTGGTGCTTAATTGCCAGATGGGTTAAACCATGACAAATGTGGAAGTACTTGTTATTGAGGTCAGGTAAAATGGGCCTCTGAAGAACTGTCAAACAGACAGTGGGTGAGAAATGATAACATGAAGGGTGATGTTGGTGACTAATAAGTGAACTTCTTGCTTGGAGTTAATTTTCAATTAACTCTTCAACATCATCTTTTCTTGTAGTGTGGAGGAATATTTAAAAGCTAAAAAATACAGAATAATCAATGAAAGATATGTGTATTTCATCACTGATTTGAAACTAGAGCCATCATGTGATTAAGAAAATATCCATGAAGGCTTCTACAAACATTGACTACTAATGGTCTAGGTGATGTTCCTTCTCCACTTTTCCACCAGTTCAGAAATCTTATAGTTTGAAGATTTATGGGGAGAGGAAAGGAGGAAGAAATGAGAGGTAAGGGGTTTTTGGTTTTGTTTGTTTTGGGGGGTTTTTAATGTCTATAGAGAACAATTAGGGTCACAGCCATGATTGCAGATTTTGGATGCTCTGAAAGAGAAAATAAATAATAAAGTTAAATTTTTGCTAAAATGTGTATACAATTTTACTAATTGCTCTGTTACCGATGATAATGAGTCAGTATCTCACTAGGACTATATTATTTATGAACATTTTGTTCTTTTGTGTATTAAATTATAGTTTTATTAGAATGTTTTTATATATTTGAATTCATGTATTTCTGATACAAAGTAATTTTTTTTTTTTAGAATTCCAAATTAAAGTAAAATGTAGTTGAACTGTTAGAATTTGAGGAATGAAACAACATATATTTTATGAAACAAAAGCAGAGATTTGGGTTTTCTTTCAACTCCTAGTAACTGGCTGTATTTTCTGTGATTTTTCAGTTGTTGCAGTTGTTCTGATTCACTGAAACTATGAAGAAATCTAAATCTAAAATATATAACCAGCATTTTGCTCAAATTGTACAAAACTACCTGGTATTTTAAAAGTGAAATAAGACAAGTTGTATTTCATATATAGAACTATCTTTACATTGAATATATAACTGAACCTACACTAAATATTTCAAATATCTCTTGCGATTACAAAAATTAGTCACTGGTAAGCAGGAACATATGTTGTATGGAACCTTCAAGACATTACATGCTGAAGTTTGATATTTTACATTAGTGTAGTATCACAGGATGATTTAGGTGAGAAGGGACCTTAGGAGGTCTTCAGTTCAATCTTGTGCACAAAAAGATCAGCTGTGAGATCAAAACAGGTTGTTCTGGGCTTTTTTGAGACATATCATGAGAAATTGGGGATGGAGACTGCCCATCCTCTATGGACAAATATGTTCCACTGCCTGACTTTCCTCATGGTGACAAACTTTTCCTCATATTTTCTGAACCTCTCTTGCTTCGGCTTACATCTACTGCCTCTTGTGTAGTCTCTCTTGTCCCAATTCATGCTCCACTGTGCACAGCTCTGTTCTCCTTATTCAGGGGCTTCTAGGTGCCCCTGAAGACATTTGTGCACCAGGTTAGAGAACTCCATCTCCCTCAGTCTCTCCTCATGATGCAATTGCTCCAGCTCTGACTGACTTCATGGCATCTGGTGAACTTGTTGCAGTTTATCAGTGTCCTTCCTCTATTAGGGGGCTCCAACATGTTAAGACATGATTTTAACAAGAGCAGAGTAGCAGGAGATAATCAGTCCTTTGTTCCCCTATTAACACAATCCCAGATGCTGTTGGCCACCTTTGCTGCTAGGGCATTCTTCTGGCTCATATTCATTTCACTGTCAACCAAAGCCTCCAATTCCTTTTCCACATAGCTGCACCCCAGTCAGTGTATCCCAGCCTGCATTGCTGAAAAGTGTTTTTCCTTCCCAAGTTGTAGGTCTTTGTTGAGTTTCATAAGGTTCCTGTTGGTCCATTCCTTCTGCCTGCTTAGTTCCCTCTGGATGACAGCCCTGTCCTTGAGCATATAGACTTATCCCTCCAATTTGGGGCCATTCACAAACTTGATTAATGTTCTCTGTTTGTCTCCTTCAGGTAATTGATAAAGATGTATAATACAGGTGCTAATGTAGACCTCTGTAATATGCTACTTGTTAATGGCCTCTAGGTACAATGTGATGGATCAACCATGGTGTCCTGGTTTCGGCTGGGATAGAGTTAATTTTCTTCATAGTAGCTAGCATAGTGCTGTGTTTTGGATTTAGTACTAGAAGAATGTTGATAACCCTCTAATGCTTTTAGTTGTTGCCAAGCAGTGCTCAGACTACTCAAGGACTTTTTGAGCTTCTCCTGCTCGCCCAGGTGCAGAACAAGCTGGGAGGGAGCACAGCTAGGACAGCTAACCCAAACTGACCAAAGAGATATTCCATACCATATAACGTCATGCTCGGGGGGAGTTAGTCAGTCGGTCAGTTGCGGGGACACTGCTCGTGGCTCGGGGACTGATCGCAGCTCTGGGGGGAGTGATCGCTGCTCGGGACGGGCTGGGCATCGGTCGGTGGGTGGTGAGCAATTGCATTGTGCATCATTCGTTTCATATATTCTGTTATCATTCTCATTATTATGATTGTTATTATTTTCTCTTATTAAACTGGGATAGAGTTAATTTTTTTTCCCCTAGTATCTGGTATAGTGCTGTGTTTTGGATTTAGTATGAGAATAATGTTGATAACACACTGAAGGTTTAGTTGTTCCTAAGTAGTGCTTAGACTACCCAAGGACATTTCAGCATCTTATGCCCTTCAAGTGAGAAGCTGGGAGAGGACAGCCAGGACATCTGACCCAAACTGACCAAAGGACTATTCCATGCCATATGATGTCATGCTCAGTATATAAACTGGGGGGAGTTGGCCTGGGGGAAACTGCTGCTTGGAAACTAGCTGTGTATTGGTTGGTGGGTGGCAAGAAATTGCATTGTGCATCACTTGTTTTGTATATTCTATTATTATTATTATTATTATTATTGTTATTGTTACTACAAAGTTAAAGATACCATCTTATAGTCATTTTAAGAAGCACCTCATTTAGATCATATGCATACATTCTAGGAAATTATGGTAGGTGATACAAGGCTTCTGTTTTCTAAGTAAAACATAACCAAAAAAAGGGGGAAAAACACTTCTACAGGACCACCATTAAAGTGTTGATCAAAAAAAGATAATGGGAGGGGGTCTTTGATTTCTTTTAATCTTTCTTTCTATTTGAAAATAGTCATTTTTTTCTTTTTTTTTTTTTTAAATTATCTAAAATGTCTCTGAAAATTTCTCATTTCATAGTTTCCAGCTTCACTGGGGGAGTTTGCTTCCTCCCTTTTTTTAGGACAGAATTAAAGTCACTATCAATATATCAGCAAGGACAATTTAAAGAAATATGTTATCACAAACAAAAATAAATTTAAAAAAAACAATGAACCGTCTTTTGGGCTTCTGTGACCATTATGAAATCACAATTAATGTGTTCCTCTATAAGTTTTAAATATACTTATATTTTCCTATGCATATTTGTTTGTCAGTATTGGCACTTGGATGGAAGATTTGGATATCATTTAAATAATGCATGTAATTTCTGTTACACCAGTGTCTTAACTATACACCTTCTTTAAAAGAAGACAGTTTATGACTGGAATTCTTGCAGTTAGAAAGAGAATTTGAATTCTAGGTTCGTACTTGTTCAAACACCAAAATAAAGCACTACCTTAAGAGAAAACAAACGACTAGGTGCTCTGTGCTCCAGGATCACAACTACTTTCTAAGTCACTCTTAAATAGTTTTAGGCATGTTTGTAGGGTTCTTTGATTCAAGTCAGCTTTCATGAAGTGGAAATCTCAGGTTTCTAGTTCAAAGTAAGCTTTTAGCCAAAGCAGCTTTGAAAGCATGAGTTGATTTCAAGTGAGTACTAGAGTTGGAAAAAAAACAAAACAATACAACCAACACCCTGCAGCTGTGTTTTACTTCTGCAAAAGGAGGCTTGGGAGATTTAGAGATATCCAGAAAAATTCAGTACATCTATTTTTTACAAGAAAAGTATCTGAAATAACAGTTTCAGCAAACTTTTCCAAAATCCATAGAACTCCCCTGTTCTTAGAGATGTGATAATGGAGGATTTGAAATTGCAGGGAGAAGTGTAAATCGTTACTTGACAGGCCTGTCCTAAAAGTTATGCAGTGGCTGTGCTGTATGATTGCCTCTCTGTCTCTGAAAGCACAGCTGTTTTTCTTGGGAGTAAGGTGAGTACAGATACCACGAGAGTCACAGGCAGAGCTACACATGGCAAGTTAAGTCATTGCTTCCTTTTTGCCTACTTTGCTGCTGTGTTTTTGGTCACCAAGACATGCTCTGTGGAATTTAATGTTAGACCAACCCTTTCTTTTCTTTCTTTCTCACTAATACAGCTTAGCTGAAATTGAAGCATGATTAACATTGACTTAAGAGTTTCTATGCAATATGCACAGTTACAGTTTTACCATGTTTAGAAATTTTCATAAACCAAACAAAACTAAGACCCTGATAAAGCAGGTGTCAAAATATGTAAAATTTGCTGCCAGGAAGTGTTAGGGTAATACTGTAAAGCTCAGAAGAATTTTTTTTGGCTCTCCTACTAACCAAGATAAAATTTTCTAAGGGAAAAAATCACTTAATGAAAAGCTTGATTAGCAAATTCCACATGATTCTATCCAATATAGAAATGGTAAAGTCTCCTGTGAAACAGCCTATTTAGATTGATCAAATAGAGATATAAATTCAGCAAAAGCTATCCATGTATTGTAAAACTATTTTAGTGTAAGATGATCTAATATATGGCCAGGGTGAAGGGAAAAGTGATGTTAATCTTGCAGGTAACTCTCCTAACACCTGATATTCTCTTATTCTGTACCTCACAATATGCTCAACTTCCCATGAAGACAGATGATAGAGGTAAGGTTTAGGTGTTTATTAAACTTAAGCCCAGGTAATTTATTACTCACCATATTTAAAATTGTTGTAACATGTGTAACAAATGCATGCAGATCTATTTAAGTGTACTATGGTGAGTAGCAATAAAGATAATTAAACAAAAGCAGTAACAAAGAATCTTAAATGGCTGACTCAATTTTTCAGTGGGCCCTTTACTGCTCCACACAATTTTTGAGGAAACTAGACTACAGTCTTATTTCTAATATTTGCCAGTTGGAGGGCTCATAGCTCTGTTCTTGGCTTCTATATAATATATAAAAATAAATCAGTGAAGACCTATTCCTCAAGTATGGAAATCACTGAATGCCATATTGGCAAATATTTGTTCTGTTCTTTCTTTGAGATTGATTGTTCATTTAAACACATTATTTCTTCATTTTCAGTGAAACACACTGGCAGTAAATTCACTGGCAGGATATGCCCAAGTGTGTTTAGTCTGGGGCACTGGAAGAAGTTCAAGCCCACAGTATTCTGTAAAAATCTTTCCTTGCCTCCTATTAATCAAAAGACAAATTACTTGGTCAGGAATATGTCGCAACAGGAAACAGATGCATTAAACAATACCTCTCTTACTATCTTTCTTTATTGCTTTGCTAATAAACCCTTTTAATTCACCACACAGACCTTCTAAGACTGATCACCCCATATAGTGTATGTCTCTATACATCTAATGAAAAGAAGAACATAGCATTTCTCCAGCTTCTTCTTCTCCAACTGTATCACACAAATCCAATTCCATTTCATGCTTTACATATTGCATTGAAGAATATCTCAGAATTCAAAATATGAATAGTTTAATGTTGGGCCCCCATTTCCATATCTCCTCAAAATAAATGACAAAAGTTTACCTCTTCACAACAGGGTCAGACAATTCAAAAAGGAAAATCTATACAGTCACCTAATTTGCAGTTTAAACTTTTCAAGGGTCATAATGTCGACTGTAGTCATGACTGTAGAAGTCTAGAGAATAAAGGGTTTATTGTGTCTGCGGAGACTGTGAAGTACTTGCATACTTATAAGCAGGGAATGCTGAATTATTATAATTAATTATTTTATCTGGTGATTTATAATTTACCCTTTGTTCTCATTTTGAATTATGCATGAGCCAGTAAAAATTTGGGAAAAAAAATGTTTATTTGTACCTTTTCTAATTTCAACCTACAGTTAGTTCAGTCGCTCTTAGCTGTATTTGCCTATCCCTGCTTATGAAGTAGGAAAATAGCTCTGTACAAAAAATTCCTCGATGTATTTTACTCTTATTTTTCCTAGTTTAGGAGGATTTTTTTTTTTTTAAAGAGTGAGTTTACATTGTTAATGTTGTTCAATGAGAATGGATTTCTTAACTCAAAGTGGCACTCTTGGTGTCATACAATACAGGGCTTTTAAAATCCCTAGCAAGAAGAAGCTCCCTTCATTATTAGGTATTTTGAATCACAAAAGTGACTTTGTACAATTAATGCAGAAGATATTGCCTTTAGTGCATACAATGAAACATTCCTGACCACCCTGTGGCTTGTACTATTTCTGTCATTTGCATTGTGATATCCCATATTGCTGGCTTCCAAAGCCTTTTTTCCTTGTCCACAGTGTTAATAACATCCAGCAAGAACAGTCAAAAAGTGGAATGTATTTAAAAATCAGACATGTTTTAGAGCTGGTTTTAAGAACTATTTTCAATTAGAATACATCAGTATTCCATCACAATACAATACACAAATATATCAGTGTTTGAAGAGTGTGAATTTATACTTTTATAGAAGCTTTTCTTAGTTTTATTCTTTAATTTTACATCTCAGCTAACACCCCTACTCAGCAACATGCCTAAGTCTGGGTTTAAAAGTAAATATTTGGTAAATCTCACTCAAGTCAATCCCAAATTTGCTGTGCTTTCTCATGAATTAAACCTTAGACTTCAAAGCAGGTATGTCAGTTCAACACGTGCTGTATGACATTATGAGCTGCTGAAATTACTATAAAACACTTCATTTAGAAATAAGTGTTTTCATAATGAAAAAAATTATGTCCCAGAGCTTTCTCATTTGAATGTTCAGGTAAGTGATGTGAATAGTGAAATGACAATGTTTGGCACTGTTACAAATTACTAAAGGTGGTTCAATAAAGCAGGACTAGTCACAGAATAGTTTCATGGTACTAAGTGACCAGGCAAAAATTGTGGATGAAATTTAAGGCTGATAAAATCTAACCAATCTACATAAGGGAACACACTGATCTTTTATACAGAATGATGATTTCTAAGTTATTTATTTCTGCTCAGAAAATAAATCTTAGCAGCATACTGAATACAAGAAGCAAAATAACATATTAGAATCTACCAGGGGAGCAATAGAAAACAAATCAGTAAGTTCATTATGCCAATGAATAATTCCCCAATAACCTGTATCTTGAATACTGCATAAAGTTTGGTCCCTTAATCTCTAATATGTTGCTTTGGAACTAGAAAATATATGGAGAAGGTCAGCCTCAGTGATCAGAGGTATGTAATGGCTTCCGTACAATGGGAGATTTAATAGAGTACAGTAGAATGATTAAGTTCAGAAATTTGGAAATCATCAACACAGTTATCTCTGGTTTTTTTATTCTTTTCTTAAGCACATGATAGTTCCTTTTAACAGTATAGGTGTATAGTATTAAATTAGAGGTACAGGATCAGACCCTGGCTCAGTGGTGTAGACTGCCCCATATGTAGACTGTGTATTTGTCTTGCAGAAGGTAAGGTGGAACAGTCCAAAAAGAAACCAAGGGTGTGAGCTAGTGAAACAGCCAAAGGCCATCCAGAGCTTGAGTGTTCTCTCTGTCCATTTTCTATTTATGTATAAATAGCAGTCCATCTATAGCACTACAGTCTTAGAGGTAGGATCATGGTCTAGATGAAATTTTGTACTGAAGAACTTTGGTTATTTTCACATTCTTGTGTCTCTGGTGATATGCGATGGGAGTTTAGATGTGAGGAAAAACATGTAAACAGAGTAAACAAAAGTTGCACAGCTTTTAAGATTACTTGCTAGAGGACAGTTTTGGTAGACTATATAATGTTTTTTGTAAGAAAGTCTGCAGAGAGAGTGCCTTATTTTTGCTATCAGAGATCTTTTCATATTCCAGTTTGAACAAACAGCTGTTGTGACTGATCTTTTGGGAGGTAAAGTCCTTTTGCATAAGCATATTGCTTTGGGAAACAGGCTGAAGGGACAGATGAGAGGTCTACCAGGGATGGGATCAGCCATACTGGTTAGGATGCACTTCTGGTTCTTTTGAGGGCTTTAGCTTGTGTCAGGAGTGGACAAAGGTGATGGTGTGAGAATCAAAGCATCCCTTTCCTGTTCTCATGGTTGAGTCAAAGGAAACTCGTGGCTGGACTGTAGCTGACAAAAAACTGAACATTCCACTTATGCTCTAACCTTTCCTTGACAGTCAGGCTGGTCAAATCCACCTTTTTTTTAAATTTAAGGCCCCTAATAGAGCCTGTAGGAAAGTGGCATTCCCCAGCTGGTGTGTGGGATAGATGTCTGTTGTTCAGCAGCAAAAGCAGAGAAATAGATGTGGTTATAAGCAAATAAATGTGTTCAGTTCTCTTTCAGAGCATTCTTCCACCAGTGTCTGAGTCAATCCTTAAAGCTTGCTGTAATTTGAAACAGGCTTCAAAGTGCTGTAATGCTATTCAGGGGAACAACCATGAGCAGAGCAGAAGGAGAATCAGGAAATTCAAAAGTGAACAGAAAGATGTATTACACTTTGCATGCTTTGTTAAACAAAATGATCTAGTAATGTGATGGATTTTTTTCTTTCCTTATGTACCACTTTTTCCTCTCCACTTTTAGTTTGTTTTTGAATTAATTTTTAATATATTCATTGTGTTTTAATAGTCTTTTGACTAATGAAAAAAGAGAGGACTAGGCATAGCTTCCAGCAGTTACAAAAGCTTAATTAGACATGGTGCTGATAGGAAAGTGGATAACAGTACTATGTGGATTTATGTTTTACTTGATGTTTTACTCTAGAGGCAGCATGCTCTGAAACTCTGTAAGTTTAAGAAGAAAGCACTGTGCAAGAGCTCCATTGAAACAAGGCTAAAGTGCATTGGTATTGTGTTTTATATTTTTAATATTGGATTCCTAATTTTTTAAAATACCAGAGAGTTCATGAATTTATTTCTTGGTAAAGACAATGCAGAATATTGAAAATTTCAGTTTCTGGGTTTTGCTGGATGTGAATGATTTTTGCCTGTTTATCTTTGGTGTGTTAAAAAGGAGTGATAAAGTTGTAAACTGAAGTTAAGCTGCAGTGTATATTTTAAATTAAGAACAGAATGAGGTCACTGAATGCTTTGTGATGAAAAACACTTTTTCCTGTAGCTTTGTGGTTTTTTTTTCTTTTCTTTTCCTGTTTATCACTTGTCTTGTAATATGCTGTTAAGTTCTTCACAGCTGTTTCTTTTGCAGGAACCCTTGTTACCTTTGCAGTGTTCCAGATGTGACATTTATTTGCCCATTTGTTAATTCTGAGGTTTTTAAATGGAGGCTTTAGTAGCACCTGAGGAGAACCATTCAAACCAATCTTGAATATTATTTTATTCTACCTAACTGGCCAATAATGACTTGTGCATTCACTGCAATTAAAAAAAAAACCATAACTAAATGTGAATCTCTAGATTCTCCAGGTCCCTGCTTCTCAGCTGGACTGGGACTGTTTCCAGCAAAAATATTTACCATAAATTTATTAAAATTTAATATTGGTCTCTTGGAACAAACTCTTTTTTAAAAGTCAGTTTGTCTGGTTAAAAAAAATGCACATTTTAATCCTGCTGTACTTCTTTTCCCTCTTGTCTATATTTTTTTAAGTCTGTATTTGTTTCTCCTTCACGATAGTGAATCATTTTGTTTACTGTTTCAAATCAGTATGTGGTGTAAGTAATAACTTGTTTAGATTTTAAATCTTTTCTGTAACATTTTTACAATTGAACTATTTCCTGTGTACTTTTTGTTTTATTAGAATCCTTTACAATGCAGTACAAATCCAATTTCAATTCAAAATCAAAAATTTTACCTCCACTGTACAACTAATAATGTTATAGACAGTTGAGAGCTGTCTGCAAGAAATAATCTAAACTCACCCTTCATACATATTTAAAAGTTAGCTCAGTTCTGCAAGAGTTAAGCTGGAAATCCTTTCTACACTCAAGTTACAAGAGTACCTCTCCCATTGTGTACAGTAATAATTCAGGGCAGGCTGTTTTGAATCAGAGGAAATCTGGTTCATAAATTGAACAAAGAAGTCAGTTAACAGAAAAAATACTAGAACCAGAAGAAAATGGAAAATTTCATCAACTGACTGACATCTCCTATGAAGCATTTTTGAGTTTTCAGAGGTCCTTTTTTCCCCCTGATTTTAACTAAAATACTCAAATATGCTAAAACTCAATGTACATCTTTAAATATGGGACATTACTCTAAAAATATTTTTAACATATTAAAATGTGCACCAAATGTATATTTAGCTATAAAAAATAGCTTATAGTATGTTGTGTTGAGACCTCCATTGCTTAAATTTATATCATTACTTGTTCAATTTCACAATTTAAGCAAATTAATAAAATAACAGATCATATTTTCTAGTCCTATTCATTGTCATCACTGTCATCAGATGTATTGTTAATTTGTTGAGTTATTGAATCATCTGAACATTTCACAAGACAAAATCTTATGGAGCTTCAATTTCCTCTCTAAAAGGAGAATGAAAGCAATCAGGAAATGTAACATGTGGAAATACACACTATCCATTGGAAAAACAGTTCCCAGGCCATCTAAACAGAAGTCCCACTGGGATTTTGATAACACACTCTAGTCTATAGTTAAACAGTTTAATGGATTTGGCAGCTTAACAAAATCCACTCCTTTCTGAGACTAACAGCCATGATTTTGTTGCTTTTTTTTTTTTTTTAACTCCACAATGTAGCCCACACTCTCCTCACATAGAGGACAGCTTATACCTCTCTATAGCAGATCCATATGCCATTTAAATCAACCTTTCCCCAGACAGACAAAACAGACTAATGTCCAAAACATTATAATAACATTTGTATCTGTAGTTAAGGAGGGCCAGCACATATTAATTTGTCACTTGGTGCATATTTATCAACCAGATTGCACACTGTTGCAATACTTAGATTGTTAAAAGCGTTTGTTAAAACCAGTGCTGCTGAAATCAAATGGCCTTCATTATTTTTGTTCTAAGTGTATACATATTTTTAGAAAACAAATGTTATATATACTATAATGTGAATGTTTCTCAAAGACAACAGGTTCTGAAAGGCTAATAAAAAAAATCCAGCACAGTGTGAGCAAGGAATTATTTTCCTTTTCTTTGTTACATTACAGCTCTAGCATATCCTTAATGAAACTGTATCACTGGTGGAACTGGTATAATAGCAGCTGGTAGTTACCATGACAATCATAATTTTTAAATATTTTTTTGTCTATAATCTTTCTGATGCTGCATCAATTGAAGAAAATGTATTCGACATCAGGCAGGCTTATAGTTTAGTAACTATTTTCATATTTCTTTGCAATGGACTCCATCTAGAAAAATAGAGGAAACATGCATGTTGGATTATCTTCATCTTTGTGGCAATTCTTATTTGATGAGAATGAGTCTGTACCTATTCACGGAATAAATGTTTGTGCCTATGTGGAAAAAATGTAACATAAATATTAAAGGATCTACTATGCTGTAGCTAGATGAAAGATGTCCTCACTGCATTTTATCACACCTACTTTTACATACTACTAAGGTATCTCCTCCTGAAAGTATAGTTAGTGAATGCATAAAGATTTTTAAAAGGCAAACAAAAAATTTATATATATGATCCAGATTATTGTATATTAATTTCTATTTCACAGCACATTGTACTCTTTCATTGTACCTCTCCCAAAATAGTACCAGTCTAAAACACAGATTCTGTAAATATTAAAAAAGTTTTATTTACAAATCAAAGGAACTCGTGTTTTCTCATTTCTTGTTGCTCTTTATTCACATGAGTGTTAAAGTATTGACAGGAAGATACTTTAGAGCAGAAAAAAATGAAGGCATCAATGTTCTCATTACGCCAAAGTTTTTGAGTGAACGTTCTAGTAAAGCAAATTATGGTTCTTTTTCTATTTAAATTAACTGTACATGTCGAATATAAATCCCCTGAATCAATCACTAGTGGTCAGTGAATAATAAACCACCATATTCTTATGCATGTTTCTGTTCATTATGTATACAGTCAATTTTTCAGGTGGGTGCAATTCTATTATGTAAATATTTTTCTCCCTACAAATAAAAAAAAAAACAAAACAACCTGTAATTTTAAAATATATTATTTTTCTTTAAAAAAATACTTGGGACAAGAGTACATTTGCAGAATAACCTAGACATATGGATAGTCTTCTTGTTCCACATGCTCTAATAAGAGCTTGAAGAACTGAAACAAGTATTCAAGCTCTAAAATTAAGATGTGTCTCACCTAGTTTTGACTGATTAAGCATATCATAAGTAAGTGGAGAGGGGCGGGTAACTCCAAAGGTTGATTCCCTCCTCTAGAGCAAATACTATGAGAGTCTAGAGGAATAATTTTTATGCATGGATACTTTAATTTGTTTATTATTTGAAATCATCAAAATAAATATTGTATGTGGTCAGATTATAATGTCTGAAAAACCTCTCAAGTTGTTCTGTAGAAAGTGCTTTGAAAGTAAGTGGCAGATACTGAATGATGAGTCACCTAAATCAAGGGATGTTGATGCTACCTGTAGATTGGAAGACTAACAAAGTATCACAGAATTTGCAGGTTTGGAGTAGTTTTCATAAACATTTTTTCACAAATGTTACCAAAACCCAAGTGTAACTCTTCACTGCTAAAAGTAATTAATAACTTTTTAATCAAATAACATGTTTGATTCTGTTTTATCTATTCACTACTAGGAAGACTATGTTTTCTCGTATAGGTTCTCAACACTCTGCCAGATAAATTACCTTCAAGAAGTTTATCAGTTCATTTCTGCTGCTCAGGTCTCTCTGCAATGTATACCATCCTCCCCAATATCCATACCGAAAGGTAAAAATCATGAACCCTGGTTTCAGTGAGGGGTAGGCTCAAATATGGATAACTCCCATGATTAACTTTTTTTCTATGTGAAGAAGTTCGATCTCTAGATTTGTCTAGAGGATCAGGGTTCTACTTAAGCCCTCACATAGCCTCAAATGAAGAGAAGGAGATTTTGAAAATTGTTATAAAATGCACTTTGTTCTTAATGGAAAAGATAGAGGCATGGGTTCATTTAGTTGTCTTTTTGTACATGCTGACTTCAGTGGCTTGACTCATGCTTGCTAAGACATGTTTAAGATCTTCCTGTAGACTTTGTCTGGTAGACTACCAGCAACACAAGAGAGAATTAGAGTGTATATAGAATCACAGAATAGAATAAAATAGGATTGAAAGGATCTCTGAGGTCATCTAATCCAACCTGCTGCTTAAAGCAGTTAGACCGAGTAGCTCAGGGCCTCGTCCAGTCAAATGCTGAGTATCTCCAAGGGTGGAGACTCCACAGCATCTCTGGGCAACCTGTTCCAGTATTTCACCTGACTATGTTAAACAGATAAATAGATAGATAATACATCTACTCCCTATGTTTCCATAATATCTTTTACATATATAACAGAAATAATTTGTCAAATATCAGACAGTCATTTTAGGATTACAGTAGTCTGACTATTCAAACACTGCTTGAGAAACTGACAGGTTAGATTACTCCTTTGCTGCAGGTGTTTTAGATGTGGCTCTGAGTATCAGATATAGTGACTGCCACGTGGCATCTGACATAAAATGTGCCCTGTATTGATATTGATGTGTACTTTTTCTTTCAGTACAGCCCGAGTATTCCTCATGGAAACAGGTAGTGCCTCACACACTGCAGAACTGTAAAGACTTAATTCTCTGATCTGGGACACATGTATAGAACAACTCAGGCAATAACCAAAAATACCTGATGAACTCCTGGTAAAAAAAAAAAAAAAGAAAGAAAAGAAAAAAAAAAGTACACTTTAATAAAAAAATAACACCTTATATAATATGAAAACTCTGGGTTTTACTCAAATAAAGATAAATTAAACATGGGATTAAAAATTAAAACAGAAGTTATCATGTTCGTGACAAGTAGAGGACTCAATCAGTAATATATATAGATGGTCTTAATGTACATGCAAGTTTTATACAACCAAGGCAGTTACCAGAAAAAAAAGGTGAAGAACAGAGCGAATGCAGCTCCGGAGGAGAGTAGCCAATATGATGCAATTTTACATTAAAGATAAAAATTTTTACTAAATTTTCCTATGTTCATAGTGCAAAAAGTTAATGTAACAATTAGATATCAGAAATACTTTTTGCCATTTTGCCTTATATAGAATACATATTTTACTAAATAATCCTATTTTTCCTGTGTGCTATTGACAGTTTCATTATATTCATGCTGGGGAAATTAAAAGAGGAACCCCATGAATTTCAACAAGGGTAAGTGCAAAGTCCTGCACCTAGACGGAACAACCCCATGCACCAGTATATGTTGAGGGCCACTCAGCTGGAAAGCAGCTCTGCAGAGAAGGAGCAAGAGGTTCTGGTGGACATCAAGTTGAACATGAGCCAACAGTATGCCCTTGCTGCAACAAGGTCTGCTTTGTGCAGAACGTTGCCAGAGCATCAAGGGATGTGATCCTTCCCCTCTGCTCAGCACTGGTGAGACACATCTGGAGTGCTGGGTCCAGTTCTGGGCTCCCCAGTGCAAGAGAAGTATGGATTTGTGGAAGCAAGCTCAGTGAAGGGCCATGAAGATGATGAAGGGACTGGAGCACCCATAGGAGGTGGTTGAGAGAGCTTACATTGTTCATCCTGGAGGAAAGAAGGCTCAAGGGTTCTTATCAGTACATATAAATAGTTGATGCAAAAGTAAAGAAGACTGAGCCAAACTCTTCTCAGTCATGCCCAGTGAAAGTAAAGAAGACAGTGGGCAAACACTGAAACAAAGGAAGTTCCATCTGAATTTAAGAAAGCAATGTTTTACTGTGAAGGTGGTCAAACACTGCCCAGAGGCAATGGACGCACTCTGAAATAGAGGAAATTACACTGAAACATAAAAAAAAAAACCAAACCATTTTCATTGTGAAGGTGGTTAAGCACAGGAACAGGTTAGCCGGAGAGGTTGTGGAATCTTCATCCTTGGAGATATTAAAAAACTGTTCAGGTGTGGCCCTGAGCAACCTGTTCTAGTTTGGCCAGAAGCGGACTAGACAGTCTCCAGAGGTCCCTTCCAACCTCAACCATTTTGTTATTCTGTGAAGTAGAAATTAAAATAAAAACAGCATAGTGAACAACAATAATAAAAAGATTTAATAGCTAACAAAATAAACTTGAGGCTTTGCAATTCAAAGCTTACTTGCTCGTAGTAATGATACTAAAGATAGGAAGAGAAATGTCTGTCTGACAGAACTAATAAATCTCAGAAAGCATATAGACCTATCAACATGTAAACAAAATAATCTTGACAGTACTGTGCAGAAGAAATAGAATTTATGAACTGTTTATGTTCTGTACAAATAAATAAAATATGCCTTTTTTTAATTGTTTCTTTCATATTTTTGTATTTATGTTGGGCTTGATATAATTTTATGGAAGTAAATATCTATCAGTTCACTGACCTTAGAAACCTTCTGATTTCATCTTTGGTAAATAAGGATGATAGATAACATCTACTCAAGTTTTCTTTTACTGAGCCATTTCATATAATCATTCTCATAAGCATGACATAAAATCAGTTTTGGACATCTGTTTGGTGATAATTTGGGGTTTTGGGGAATGAGTTGAGGAATGGATGGGAAGCTGTATGGACTACTGAGATTACTGTGGAATACCAGAATACTGTAAAGTAATAATACATAAATAGAATATGAGCTAGGTGACTTTACATTAGATAGATTGACATCAATTCTTAAACAATGGAAAAAAATATACAAGCTTCATACTTCTTAAGAAGCTGATAGTTTCATCAGCAATGTTGCTAAATTCACTAAACACCAATTGTTAGTGGTGAATTGTTGCAAAGGAATCTGTAAAGACTGGTACAAGGTTTAATGTCCAGTTGTTTCACTGACAGTTTGGGAGACAAGTATATAAAATTATGGGGAAAAACATGTTCAGTTGTTGGGCAGATATCATAATGATCCACAAAACTCTCTGAATCTTTGATGTAAATCAATATAGCATCACCAAAGCTAACATAGTTACATCTTTGCAGCAGATAATGGTTCTAAGAGTTAGTGAACTTGGAAGAAAATGAGATGGTTTGTACTGTATCAGGGGAAGAGAATTTCTGCAGTCTCTCCTTTATGCACAAGAGATTGAACAACTATAACAAATCTGCATAACTTGTAATAATTGCAAATTCAATCTTTCCATATGTAGATGTAAGGAATTAATGATAAAAATACTACTAAAATAAAAATTAACACAGAACCATTATATTGTTTGAAAATCTTAATGATGAACAAATAGCTAAGAATTTGCCTTTTCTGTGTCATTCAGGAGCAGGAACCCTACTGAAATCAGGAAATATTTTAATATTTAACTGTAATCACAAAAAGAACTCTTTTTAATGTTGATTTAAGAGTGGATAGTGATGTTCATATGAATTTCGTCGAACAAGTCAGTAAACAGAGAAATACTTTTGGCAGCTATAAATGAAGAATGAATTATTTTCTGTACTCACTTGGTCTGAGAATATTTTATTCCCTGCTATGACCTTGCATCATCCTATACAAGTTCATCTTTCCTGCAGGGTTTTGGAAATCTTTTTTTGCTGTTTGCTTGTTGAAAGTCCTTGACCACCTGTCACTGAATCCAAACTTGCAGGGAAATGGACTTTTACTGTACCTTCCTCTTGACCAGCTGGCATACCTAGTCCCACCTGGAAGGTTTTCAAGGACTAGGAGTAGACAAATTCCTGCGAATTCTGTTGGAGGTTTTAATTGACTGAATTGAAAGCTCTAAGAGAAGCATTCCATTTGCTTTCTTCTGTGGAAGAAACCTCAAGTTAACTATTGGTCTGTTAAATGTTTTGGAAATTGGCAGTAGGAAATATTTTCAGTTATCCACCCTACAGCACTTCAACACTCAGGAATTTTTTTCTGGAACGATTTTTGGCAACGTACATTCAACTAAATCTGGTTTAATTCTTTTCCATTCTTGGTCAAGCATTTCACAGAACCCAGTTTGATGTGTCCAGCTCTGTACACTGTCATAAGTTCAAGTAACTTTTTGTATTGAGAAACTTCTGAAAACTTTCTATTTTAAATGATAGTAGATTTCTAAAAGATATATAAAAGAAAACTTCTTCTTGTGCAACTAGGTTGTGACTGCTCATCTTTATATTTTCGTATGTATAGAAAATTCTCATATCCTGCAGTGGCGAATGTTTCACAAATACTACTTAGTCAATCTGCTGGCTGCAGTGCCATCACTGAATTGTTTGATTACTTCTTAGGAGCACCACAGGCATAGAGTCTTCTAAGTCTGGAAAAACATAAATAGGAAAAAAAAAAAAAATAAGAGCTTCCTAAAGTAGAGAAAGATTATTTATTTTTACAGACAGGGACAAGTCCAGTGGCTGCTCATGTAGGAAAAGTTAAGCCTAACATACATCCCTGCTAACCTGAGAAATGATTCTAAGGTACATAGTTTCAAAATGACCAGTGAAGAAATACTTTAGCTGATTCCTAGCTCAGCTAATAGGACCAGTATTTGCAATGGTCACCTAGCATGTGGGAGATGGCAGTCAATACTTGAACTGAGGTCACCTTCATCAAATATCTCCAACCTACACCCTATATCTCCAGATGTACATATATTAGACATTAGAGAAAGTGTCATGATCTTTTTCTGCATTAGTACTCACCCAAAATTTTGGCTTGGGCTCCAAAATAATTTCCCACAGAAACTGAAATTTAGTTCCTCCGGAAAATTTTGTTTTATTAAGATGACATTTTCTAACAATATGTGAGTGGCACACTAACTCAATAATTAGTGAGAAGGATCATAAGAAAACACTGTCTGGAAACAATGGAATAACTGGTTGTAATAGGTTAGATGACTGCTGTAGTGTTTCCTAACTCATAAACTAGTTTCTCTGCTCTTATCATTGCCTAGTTTTTATCAGTAATAGAGGTAAATAGTGTACATTTCTAGTAGATCACGAGCAGCCTCCTAGTGGCACTTCAGCAAAATTTTTACAGCTTAAGTAAGGGCCTCTTACAGCTAAAACGACAATAGGTTTTTGCATCACTTTCATCTTAGGCATAATTTTATGGAGTAGAAAGGAATCCTAATATAAAATGACTCTTCAGTGTAAGTTGCACAACACAGAATGATGCCAAGAGCTTTCAGGTTGCTTAAGGGCACCCATACTTATCTCGAAAGCTCTTTGTACTACCAGTGGAGTCTTTAGTATATATCCTCAGAAAGGCTTTCAGTATTTACTGGAGGTTAAGACTGGTTCAGAAATTTAGACGATAAGCCTGTATGTGGATCATATCTTCCCTTATTTGTCAAAGCCAAACTTGTTTCTACTCTGCATTTCAATTTCAGGCATGCTAAATAGCTTTCTGCTGTGTAGAAATCAAACATGAAAGATCAGAGATATTTGCCTTGGCTTCTGAGAGGTCAGAGTGTTGTTTCCTTTTTGGGAGAGAAATGAAAGGATGAACACATATAATGCTTTACTGAGTCTGCTTTTATGTACAATATACACAACCTCCCTGATGACTGTGTTTTTGAACAGAGTTATGAAGTAATCAGAACAGACTTCAAAAATCATTTCTGTTTGAGTTCCCAGTAAGACTATCTGTAGAGAAGCTGTTACAAAACAGCATCATACAGCCTAATGTACTGAGTCTTTGTTTTAATAAATAGATGCTTTTGTTATCAGTCAATAGCAGCTGAGCTGGTGAGCCAGGCATCAGTTAAAGCTCATGTTCATGGATTTGGACTTGTATTTCTACGTGAATTTTGTATCTTCTGTAGCTACGGCAATTTTCAGTAAATATTAGCAGATAAATACAGGAGATAATTCTCTGTTCTGTGAGCCTGTGATGCTGATGTTATGCTCCATCATGGTATTCTGAAGTGTATTCTGCATGAAAATATTATCCTCAACTTGATTAACAGAAAATTTAATTATTCAAATAATGAAATTGGTAAGTAATGTAAAAGCATTACCTAAGAATATTTGGATGAACTGTAATTACAGAATGTTCTCTTTTTACTTACAGGAGAACAGAAGAGCAAGTTAAAGATTTTCTCAAACATTTGTAAGATTCATTAAATAAAACTGTTTTAATTGTGTTTGTGGTTATGTGTTAATTTTTTAATAAAAAAAATAAGAAGCTTCTTTTGGGTGATTGGAATAATTAATGTTAAATTAGATTTAAAATATTTAAATATTTTTGTACTAGGAAGCTGATATTAAATGTTACCTTGATGTTAACAGGCAGCTAAATCATATGGAAAGATTTATTCCTCCAGTCAAAGCAGACTGAGTTCCAAATATGAAAAGTTTATTATGAAAGTTCCACACCATAACAGTTTTATTAAATTTTGTAGTAAATGATACGAACAATAAATTAATAAAAAAAGTTCCATTTATTGACAATATATGACTAGAAATTCTTTTTGTTCTAAATTACTTCTACAATTCTAATCTGTGCTATATTGAATATATTTCATATTCTAAATGTAACATTGTATTTTATGGAACAACATGGATACTTGCAGCTGCACTCAGGGAAAAAAAATTATTTTTTCACTTGCTGTGATTTCTTTGCAAACATCTGAAAAGAAATATGTTTCATATGTCACTGAATTAACATGATTATGCTTAAATGGTGTGTCCTGGCTTTAATTGACATTTTGCTTTACTTTAGTACTCCCACCGCTACCATGTAGATCTTAGAATTACATTAAACGCAGACATATGGATCTACTTAACATGGTTTCACACTAAATTTGTACAGTGCTTGATCTTCCCACTATATAATGGCACTTTTTTGTTGCCAACACATTCATGGCCTACAGCTGACTGCTTTTATAGCTTTTAATTAAAATCTGAAGTGGAAAGTGTCTATTAGTCAGTGTGTGAAACCAGTCATAAAGAAGAGGTTGTACAAACCCTGCGTAAGATGGATAGCAGTTACATCACTTTTCCCACCTTTGTCTTCATGGTGAAAAGAAGCTCATTCAAGTTAATTATACCAAAGTGGGAGGTCTGGGAGGCAGAGCCTATTTTGACAAGTGCCCTCAATTATTAAGGACCTAGAAATAAATTTGCAAGCCAGTTTTATCAATATTTTATTGGCTTTCTCAGACTTGTTAGAGAATCTCTCCTACAGTTTGTGGTCTCATTTTTATTCATGTGGTTCTTTTTCTTTTAGATTGGCAGCTGACCTAGTATGTCATGTTGCAGCTTTGGATATTAACTTTTTCTCTAAAGTGTATGTTTTCAGAATACCTGGAATCTACACACACATTTCCACTTGTGAATTTGAAGAATGTTAATTTGTCACACTCTCTGTAATACATTTCCATGAGTTTCTTTACCTTATATGTGTGTTTGACCATTATATAGACAGTTTCAGAGCCACTTCTCATGAGCAGCACTGCTGCTTCATTGCCTCAGTAAATGAGACTGAAATTCATCTCATTCTCTTGTAGGTGTCTCCTCTTCCAATTCATAAGCACACTGCAAAAACACCCACAACGACTTGAAATATTTTAAGAAAAATCTTAATGTACTCTAACTGCCTTTGGTAACTTTTGGTTCCTTTTTTGGAAAGAAAAAAAAAAGAAAACCACACAAAAACCCAGAAAAAAAACCAAACCTATTGCTCATTCTGATATTGGTTTGACTTTCAGATTCATACCGCTGTCTTTCTCTCCTTAGTCTGCAAAAAACTTTCTGCTTTCTAATGCCTTTCTCCTTTTCTTTCACAGGTATTGTTTACCACCTTCCCTCTGTTACGTTACTTCTCCTGCACGTCCCTTCACCTCTGACAATATTTTGTAGCTTTCTTCTCCTTGTTATATGGAATATATTCCTCTTGAAAGTGATCGTTGTTCTTGGTGTCCCTGGCTATAGAGTCTGATTTTTTTTGTGCTTTTTGATTGCTTTTGGAATCTGGCTTTTTCTTTGCAGTAAAAGAACTGGCTGTCAAAAAAAGAAATCAATATCATGCAGTGAATTCCTTATAAATGTTGGAAAAAATTAATTCAAAAAAGTCTTCAAAAACAGGGTCATATAAAATGAAGTGATATCATTACAGTGCTCATAACTTTGGATCTCCTTATATTTAAATAAAAATCTGGATCATAATATGTTAAATAAATGTAAAATTATATATATTAATAAGATAATTTAATATCACTATGAATTTATAAATAAGGGTATAGCAATATTTTACTTATTTTAATTTAATGAAGCAAAAATCTTATTTTATTTTCTTTATTCCAATAAAAAGGCACTAGAAAAGTTACATGGTATTTAACTTGATGCTTTTCAGCCTGGCATAGAAGATGAACTCTCTATTACTTAAGTCTACAGAGCTTGTAAAGCCTTGGTAATTATACAAAATGTTATGTATTCCAACAATGCATTATGTAAATTACTTTTGGTATTAGTGTCATTCTGTGCTCTTGCAGTCACTGGTATGTGTCTAAATCCTAACTGACCAAGTCCAGTCCAGTGACAGTTTTTCATATTTTTTATTAAAGGAGGCAGCTTTTCTGATTTTGCTTTGTACTGTGAAGGAAGAGAGATTGATTAGCTGTGGTCTATAATGCATTTGCTAGAGGTCTGCAAAGAATTCAGTCACATGGTACCAACCTTCCTTTTTCCTCAGCTGTTTCTTTCATGGCAAAGAAAAAAAGTCCAAACCAACAACAAACAGATGTATCCTAACTTTGACTTAATTTATGGTCACATTTCCATGAACATATAATTCCCAAGAAGGCAATATCTTCCCTAGTAATTTTAAGTATATATTTTAAAATTACTCCAGTTTCTTAAATGGTAAAATAAAAGTAAGAAGCATTGTATTTGGGAGAAAAAGGTAAAACTACTATGCATAGTAATTTTCCTGAGAAGTCAAACCATAGTGTTCCTGAACATAAAAATACACAATAGCATATGCAACATATGTCAAAGTGTGCTAGAAGCCATTAATTTATCAGGCCAAGAAATAAAGTATTTATATCGAACATCAGTGAATGGGTTATTGATGTTTTTGTATTAGAAAAAATTATTATACTTATTCACATCTAAGCACCCAGAAAAAATAATGCTTTCATTTGTATCTGGTTTGGACTTTCAGAATATTTACAGCTATTTGGAGGTTCAAAGACCCAATTATACAACAAGTGCAAAAGATACAACTTCATTATATAAAAATGGCTGCGTTTCAAATTATTAAAAAAAAATAATTTCATAGGAAGATATCTTGTAAGTACTGAATTTCGGTGACTAAGGAATATTTTTTCAGGTGCAAAAGGAATATTGCTTTAATTAGACAACATTAAAGAGAAAAGTTCGTTCAACAATATAAAGGACAAGTGGTAATTTAATTACCTAATTCTTGATCAAAGGATTTTAGGAAGCTAACAGTAAGAAATATTCAATTATACCATTCTCTGACAACTGCTCTATGCCAATTCTTATGCTATTCAAACCTACTAAATCTTGGATTTTATATCCGGAGGTCAAGGGAATGCAGTACTGGAGTCTCAACTCAGTCTGGTGGTCTGAACGGTGACTGTAAGTACAGAGAAGAGCCTGAGGCTCCTTATCGCTTCCTTTGAGGAGACTCGTGAGGACTGTATTAGAAGGGTGATCTTTTTCAGAATGGACTTGTGCAGGTGAGATTAATACCTAATATTCTTTATTTAAAAAAGAAAAAAACAAAAAAAAACCACAAACCCACCAAACCAAAAAAACCCCAAACCAAAACAACAACCAACCCAAAAAAACGCAAACAAATGAACAAAATCTTAGCAACTTAATTCACTTCAGTAACAGAGAAAACTTGAATCTGAAACTTTAAATCTGAACCTATATTTGATTTCTGTTTAATTTTTTCTACTCTTATTCCTAAGGTTTTGGATATTCCCCATCTTCAAGAGAGGAACAAGCAAAAGAAAGTGATATAAATGCATAAGCCTCTCCACTGTTCTGCATCTGGCACAAAAGCAGATCTCAATGTGCAGCATGAGGAATGAAGTTATATTTATAGCAGGAGTTAAGTAGAGTTAGTCCATCTGGGAGGACAACTTGGATGTGTGTAAAATATCTTAGAGACTGAAGATTCAGCACAGACCAGGACTGCCATGGAAGGTTATTATCAAGATAAGTCTGTTGTGTTTGTGAGTACAAAGAGGCTACTGTACTGGTAACTCAAGAGGGATTTGAGGATTGCACCTTTTCAAATAGCAGTGGTTTTTATCAACTGCCTTCTATACACCACATGTTTCAAAGGAGTGTGCTTTGTAGAAGGTGCTACAGTGACTGATAAGTGAATACTTCGCCCATTCTCACAGAATGCAGTCTTAAAACAGGCAGTTGCTGCCATGCAGACATTCCTCGAATTACAGACTATCACCAGTAATTGTGGCAGAGAAGGCCAGAGAAGAAAAAGGACGTTAACAATGTGTATTTGACAAAAAAAGGAGTCAGGGACAGACTTTCTACAAAAAAATAAGCTATGTCTTGCTTTCTACAGATTTTTTTTTTTTTCAGCTTAATGGGATGGTAGAAGAGCAAGTAATTTATTTATTTTTAATGACTTACTGAAAAGAAATGTATTATCTGCTACAGGCCTTCAAACAGTATGTTCTGTTAACATTATTAGTTTCTAAAAAATGTGTTTCCCAGCTGATAGTTTTAACCAATTCCAGGAGTAGTTTTATAAGAGAAGAAATGAAACCTGCCATATTGCTACATGCAGAGGCATAACTCTGAAACAATGAGAGAAGATGTTTATTTCCTGTTATGTCTTTCAGTTGTAGTCTTTGTAGTTAGTGCATGTGGTATACTAAGCTGGACGTTTTCAGACAGAAGCATAACGTGGGCTGACAGCGCCCCTTTATATTGTGAAGTGGGAGCCACAGGTAAAGGGCAAAAGAAAAGAGTTTCTGTGGAACAGACAGCCCGTTTAACAGCAATAGCTTTCCTTTTATGTATTTCATGTATGACCTGTTACAGAAAATCACTTTGTTCTCTGAAACATCTCTGGTATATTGCTGAGGAGAGGAGAGATGGATTACTGTGTTATACATTGTTTTTTTATTTTTTCATCCTATGTGAGTTTGGTGCCAAACAGCAAAATTTAGGAACATACATGGGACAAATCCAGTCACTATGACTCTATTTTCTCCTTCTCCATCCTCCCAGAGAGTAGCATCCGGTACAAAATAAGCAGTAAATTTTCCTCTACATTGAACCACCACATTTTTTTTTTAAGAGAACATAGCCAAGAGCAAGTTGTAGAAATATAAATACAACAATTTCCCCATTTTCTATACCTCATTATATGATAGCTTTTTTTGGTCCTTTTTTACACTGGATACTTCCAGGCCTCTGGTGACAAACAGCTTATCAATGGGCTTGCCACGGGAGTGCTGGAGATTTTGGGATTTATCATACACTAGGGTTGAGAAAACAGCCATCCCTCTGCTTCACTTTATGAAGTGTCACTGTGAGCCCTGGAGCTGAATGGAGTCGAGTATTTTTCATACTTGTCACCTTCCAGCGGTAGACACTGCAGGTAAGTGAAACGGGCAAATCTGTCATGCAGCAGTAATGCCCAGTGATCCCAGGCAGGCCTGAGAAGGGAGTGTTGACTGGGGCACTTGTGGCAGCACATCAGCCAGACCTGTTGTTGAATTTGGCCTGGGATCAGTGCCACATGTAGCAGATCGACTGCAAATGGAATTGGCATGTGTCCAGCAGGCTGACTGATATGCCAACTACTGTTTCTACTTGGTCTTTTGTGGTGTGAGGGTTTTGTGGTTGTTTTGGGGGTTTTTTTATTAACTCCCCTAACAACCATTGCCTTTTTACCAGTCTTCACTGAAAGGCAGGTTGACTGGTTTAGTGTTTTCTTTTCCTGCTATGAAAACTTCAGCTTGTCATTGTAATTACAGATCTATGGGGCACACACCTATGAAGCAAAATTGTGTCCAAAAATGCCTGGAGCATTTTATAATCTATGGGTAATGCATATCTCAGTTTGTCATTGGTGCTGACTCCTAATGGAAATGGAAATTAAATACAACTGGTTGTTTGGTCATTTAAGGATTGTTCTCATATTGTCATGTAAGCCTTACTATCAACTGAAAATAAATGATAATTTATGTCAATGTATCTTAATGGTATAAGATTGTCATGGCAACATTTACATAAACATTTTTTTTGTGACATCAGTTGGTCATATGACAGTTGCACCCTGAATAATTATGTCTTTTAATAAATCAGCCATTTAGCTAGACAAACCTTTGCCCTTTTCATTCCATGAGCAGTACTTGTAATTAAAGTTGTTCTGTGCATATGAAGCATTTCCTTGTGGACAGTGAGGTTTTGGAAATGGTGTACAACCCAGGTTAGCATATCATATTGAATGATGATCTAAAATGCCCTTCTTTCATTCAAACGTACATATACAATTGCAGGATCTTAATCTATGCAAATGGTATCCATAAGTAACAGCCAAAGTTCTGTTATTCTCTTTCACTCCTGTGGCATTAAAAATGTGATATAAAATATGTGGCCTCTGCACTGCCCCAGTTTCAGATTCTTCCACCAAATTAGTATTCAACTTATTGTTGAGAGGCTTAGCCATTGTAATTAATCATGTTGTAACTGTAGAAAGACACCTAATACACCATCCCTATGCATTATTTAGATTATTTCAGTAATGAAAGACACAGGCAAGAGATTAATTAAATCAAACACTTTGGGGTCTGTTTTCCCACTGATGAGCAGAGGATTTATATGCAAAACTCAGGTAAGCATTAATGTAAATCTGTTGCATAAATCGCCTAGATATTGGTAGGAGCGGGAAGACTTTTAGTGACGTCCTTACACACTTTTGTACATCACTGATGTTTAGGTGGTCATCGTTGTTAGTGAGTGAATATTATTATAATGTAACAAGTAATTTCAGTCATGAACTGTAGGTTAAACTTCACTATACAGACAAGTTATGCATACACTTACAATAAATACAGGCACAAACAAGCTTTCAATGCCAACATAATTGCAAATAGTTTGTACATAATATCTGAAAAAACACTGGTTGTTTTTTGCTGGGTTTTTCCTCTGAAAGATGTTATCTTTGCATATTACCAAAAAGGGTAAAAAGCAATTAATCATCTAAAGAATCTGTTGATGGGTAGCCTTTCTTCATACATTGAACAGCATGATATGACCAAATAATTTGCAAGGTGAATCACAGTGAAATGAACCCCAAACCTATTTTCTGTAGACGCTTGAAACTTTTACGAGCATCGAAGTCATTGCTTAGTGCGAGTTGGTTACCAAACAGTTCCTCAATTCTTTCTTTTTCTGAGGCAAACCTTCTGCTCCGGGTCTTCATTTCTCATTGGTTCCATTCAATAGCTGCTTTTTCACTGATCTTCAGATTGATATATTACTCACTCTCAGCATTTTTCTTGATTATTTACATTAGGACTGATAATAGCAGTAAGTTATCCTGTAGGACTGGTAATAGCAAAAAGTTATCCTGTAGGACTGGTAATAGCAATATGTTAGCCAACACAGATGAACAGTGCTTTTCCATTTACTGCATTCTTCTGCTTTCCATTCCTTGATCAAAAGTCTCCTTACTGTGCAGCTTTCTTTCTAATGTGCCTTTCAAGTAAACCACCTTTTGTTACATATCTGGGTATGCCTCACTCCAGGGTTGGGCCATATCCCTTGTATTCGCATTAGTGAACACAATGTTTTGTCAAGTTCACAGTTTAAATTTGAATTTTGAGAGAGTAGGGGATTTTTAATTAAAAAATAATTAATGAGAGATTAAGCAATTTTATAATCAGATTTGAGTTTTTCGGTTTTGTCAGTTGCAGAAAATCAGCTTACTCAGCTACCATCTTCACAAGGGATATATTTTAAAATATGTTTTTATTTTTTTAAATGCTGAAGTCAAATATATTGGTATCCCAGTCTGCGAGTAACTGACTGACAAACTTATATTTTTCAATGTTCTTCAGCCCATTCTTCAGCTGCACATCTAAAAATATTATTAAAGATACCATTCATAATTAGCCGAGTGTTTTTATGTAGTTTTAGACAGCAAACTTCACTTAGACAGGACAATGATCTCTAAAAGGAAAACTTATTTATTAGAAGTTTATCCAATGTGAATATAAGGTTAACAACTACTGCCTTGGCCTACAGTCACGACCATTGTATTGGGTTTGCGTGGCAAGGTTTTGGTAGCAGGGGGGCTACAGGGGTGGCTTCTGTGAGAAGCTGCTAGAAGCTTCCCCTATGTCCGACAGAACCCATACCGGTTGGCTCCAAGGTGGACCCATTGCTGGCCAAGGCCAAGCCAATCAGCGACAGTGGTAGCGCCTCTGGGATAACACAGTTAGGTAGGAAAAAAAACCTGCTGCAAAACAGTAGCCAGAGAGAGAAGAGAAGTGCCAGCATGTGAGAGAAAACAGCCCTGCTGACACCAAGGTCAGTGAAGAAGGATGGGGAGGAGGGGCTCCACGCACTGGAGCAGAGATTCCCTTGCGGCCTGTGGTGCAGCCCATGGTGAGACAGGCTGTCACCTTGTAGCCCATGGAGGTTAATGATGGAGCAAGATATACATCTGCAGCCCATGAAGGACTCCACACCAGAGCCGGCGGATGCCCAAAGGAGGGAGGCTGTGACCCCATCAGAAGACTGTGCCAGATCAGGCTCCATAACTTGTGGCCCCATAGAGAGAGGAGCCCACGCTGGAGCAGGTTTGCTGGCAGGACTTGTGACCGCATAGGGAACTCACGCCGGAGCAGTCTGCTCCTGAAGTACTGCATTCTTTGGAAAGAACAGGCCCGTGCTGGAGCAGTTTGTGAAGAAATGTAGCCTGTGGGAAGGACTCATGTTTGAGAAGTTCATGAGGACTGTCTCCCATGAGAGGGACCCCACACTGGAGCAGGGGAAGAGTGTAAGGAGTCCTCCCCTGAGGAGGAAGGAGCAGCAGAGACAGCGTGTGATGAACTGACCACAACTCCCATTCCCTGTCCCCCTGCGCTGCTCAGGAGTGAAGTTAAGCCTGGGAAGAAGGGAGGGGTGGGGGAAGTTGTTTTAAGATTCAGGGTTTCTTATATCCTCTCCTACTCTGATTTGATTGGTAATAAACCAATTTCCCCAAGTTGAGTTTGTTTTGCCCATGACGGTAACTGGTGAATGTTCTCTCCCTGTCCTTATCTCGACCCATGAGCCTTTTGATATATTTTTCTCTCCCCTGTTCTGTTGAAGATGGGAGTGGTAGAGTGGCTTTGGTGGGCACCTGGTGTCGAGCCAAGGTCAACCCATCACAGCCATAATAATGACCTTCAGTGTGGCTCCTTCTGTTGTAACACAGCTGAAGATTAGCTATCTAAACAATCATAAAATGAACATCACTCTGTTCCTATGGCTCATTACTGTGCCTGTGTATGCATATGATCTTGGAAACTCACTTGCAAATAATTCATTCATTACCACCAGGAGTTCCATGTTCTGATTGTTGGCTGTATATTTTCATCATATTTTAAAGACAAGTACCATTCTTTAATGAAAACGCACAAATGAGATATCATAAGCTATTAAAACAACAGTGATTATTATGCAAAATGAAACAAATGACTTAGTATTGAAGGTGCACATTTTTAAATATTGAATTGCTTGGGGAATTGTGGGAATGCGGTGATGGATGCAAAATGTGGAAGCAGAAAATAAAAAGGATTGTTGACAGTAATTATGAGCAGTGACTGACTATTGGTCTCCACTTTGTCTCTCCATATTTCTTTCTCTTTTTTTTCCTTCTTTTGAAACATTAACTTCAGGCACTCATGCAAAATATTAGCTTTTTTCACTGATCCAAAAGACATAGTCTCCACTAATACTTCCTAAAACTTGCTCTATCTTCTGCATATCAGAGATCATCTATGAATAAGTACTTAGTTTACAACATTTATAATGGGTTATACTTTAGTTACCACCTGGTGAAGAATACCTACAGTATTTTTTTTCTCATACATTAGAATTGTTTTAAGTATTAGCTTTCATAATTTCTATTCCTTATTTAAAAGATTTTTTTGCAAAAATGTACTTAAAATACCGATCAATTTTGTACATAAATGATTAAGTCTACATTCCTGTGTTTGTTCTCATCATGTTATGCTCCTCCTAGTGACTTTTATGAAAATAAGAAAAATGTTGAAGTTGGTCTTTCAGTAAAGAAAAGAACAGTTAAAAAATGTGTTGAAAAGGGGGAGTTTACACAGAGGAATATGTCATGGAAATGTCTGTGGGTGAGACATAGCATGGGAAAAGTCTATCAATAACTGTTTCAGACTTCATTGCCAGCAAAAGTGCTAACTTCTCTGAACCAGCCATGCATTGTAATGAGAGACAGTGGGAAGAGAAAGTATATTGTGCTGACAAGACTCATAGTGATGGCAAGAACAATTGACCAGAGAAACACCGTGTGGAGGATGGATAACTTATAAAAAGAAACAAACAAACAAACAAACAAACCCCAACAAAAGAAAACAAAACAAAACAACAACCCACCTGTTTCAGCAATAGAGTCAAAGAGGAAAATCAGGGACAGCTAAGATAGGAGTAACAGCAAGAAGAAAGACTACATGAGAAAGAGTAAGGACTGAGAAGGCAAATAAGACCTCAACAAACCAAAAAGGGTAAGAAAAGGGAGGGAAATGGAAGAACATAGCACTAGAAGTGCATACAGAGAGGTAATACAGGGGAAACAGATCAGCTTGGAAGAAATGTATCCTCTTCCAACCATGAGACAGCAGAGGAGCATTTTTAGGCAACTGGTATGGAAAACAATGGCTTCTTTAGGAAAATATATAGTCTAACTGGAAGAAAATCAGAATGCTGAGTTGGGAGATTGAGAAAAAATTAACTAAGTGCAGGAAACACTTTACTGTGATGTAGAAGACTGGATGGGAATGGCTGAGGGGGAAAACGTGATATGAAATAGAGTAAGGTGTTTAATGAGACAGAGCAAGAAGAGAGAAAGAAACAAATGAAAGTAAAGTGGCATTTTCAAGGAGGGAGAAAACTAAATGAAGATAAGATAGTTAGGAAAAGCATTTGTAATAGCAGAAAGCATCAGAAAGAAAAAGATAAAAATATAACAATGGCAGGAAATAGAAAAGTAATCTAAAAGAAAGGAAAATGGAGAAAATTTCAAAAAATACACCCTCACATACAGCTTCATATCATCTACCCTTTCAAGAATATAGAGAAGACACAAACTTCTTTGTTGGCTTCAGAAATGGGCAATTTAAGCCTGCTGAAGGTTAGAGAGGGTTAATACTCTTGTTCTAGCTATTCCCTGACTGCAGAGATTAGCATGGCTAGGGAAGTTGTTCTGAATTAAACAATTCCCCTGTCATCTGTAGTGTGTGTTGCAGCAGGGAGCTGTGAGTAAGTAGGTAATGTTGACAACCAGTCTCTCTAGTGAGCAGTGGAAGGGGATTTTTAGCTGGAAACTGCTTTTTATGTTCAGTGCTCACATCCTGGGAGGGAATAGTTTGTTATGTTTCCTCTGAAGCACTTAGCACACTTCTGAGTACTGTAAAACAATTAATAATTGTATATTAAATGTAACTGAATTCCATTTATGGATGCCTATATGCTACCTATTAAAATCAATCCCTGGATATTTTTTAATCTATTTTGATTAGGCATTAGATGCATCCCGGCTTCTCAAGTTGCCATTGATTAAGTTTATTGGACTAACTTCTAAAAATAAGGAGGCAGCTTTCAAAAATTACATTCACTTCATCAACCCATGAGGACATAATGAAAATACAGTAAATGATACAGTGGCAAGTTATTGATTCAGATCTTTTAATTAATTCCAACAAGAAACAGGCAAATGCAGAAGTCTGACACAGACTTTTTCCTTTTCCTTTTTTTTCCCCTCTAAGCTTGTCTGCAACAGGTTCTTAATGTAATTCAGAGTTGGAAATAGCATGAGATAATATCTCTGTAGATAGTTTACTAGTTACATCTTTCCTTCCTCACTATAGTTTCTAATAGTCTCCGAATATTTCTAAGATTATGAAACAGTAGTTATGATTAGAAAGGCAGTGTGGCATGTCTCCTAGTTGAAAATGATTAGTTTTTTTCTTCCTGGTTTGGTTTTTTTTTTTTTTTCAGGAATAAACCAAGAATCAAATGTTATAGACCACTTATAAGGAGGATTCTTCTTTCTCTTTTAATTTATCATTATTTATTTTTAACATCTCCTACAAATTATAGAGCATAATTTTTAGAAATTTTAAGAACATTAAGAATCAAACACATTTTATTTGGTCTATCTGGGATAAAGTTTATTTTCTTCAAAGTAGCTTGTATGGCACTGTGTTTTAGATTTATGACCAAAACAATGTTTACAGTACACCAATGTTTTAGCTATTGCTAAACAGTGTTTTCACAGCAACAAGCCCTTCTCTGTTTCTCATTCTCACTGAAGAGATTGAGGATGGGCAAGAGAAGGTGGTTTAGGAGGTTAGTTCTTGCTAGGGAACTGGCTGGGCATTGGTCTACCTGTGAGAGGTGGTGAGTGATTGCCATTGCATCACTTGCTTTGTTATTTTTTTCTTTTTCTGTTCTTCCACTTCTTTGCTTATCACAAACTGTAATATGAGTTCTGCTTGTTCAAATAGACCTCTTTCTCTTATGTTTCCTTTGTGGTCCTATGCATTGGCTTACTGAGCTGCACTTACTCTGCATCATCAGAATCTCTCCTTCTGCTTTAATAAGTCATTTAAAATTTTTTTTGGAAACACTGAATGAGCTGAATTGTGCTGAGTATGCACAACTGGAGTAGATGACACTGTAGCCTTCTTGGAGCATGTTTTTTCATGGCTCATTTAGCTGAAGTCCTGTTCAAACTAGAATTTGTGTGGTTGCAGTAAGGTTTCACTGATCCCAAGCTTAAATACGCAGCCTCAACGCTATCCTTATTATTACTGGCAGAGCACTGTACAATGTGCATTTAGAATAATAGAATCATAGAATAGTGTGGGTTGGAAGGGACCTTTAGAGGTCATCTAGTCCAACCTCCCCCACTGCAATGAGCAGGGACATCTTCAACGAGATCAGGTCGCTCAGAGCCCCATCCAACCTGACCTTGAATGTGTCCAGGGATGGAGCATCTGCCACCTCTCTGGGCAACCTCTTCCAGTGTTTCACCGCCCTCATTGTAACAAATTTCTTCCTCATACCTAGTCTGAATCTACCCTCTTTCAGTTTAAAACCCTTACCCCTTGTCCTATTGCAACAGGCCCTGCTAAAAAGTATGTCCCTGTCTTTCTTATAGGCCCACTTCAAAGTCCTGAAAGGCCACAATAAGGTCTCCCTGCAGCCTTCTCTTCTCCAGGCTGAACAGCCTTAACTCTCTCAACCTTTCCTCACAGGAGAGGTGTTCCAGCGCTCTGATCTTTTTTGTGACCCTCCTCTGGACCTGTTCTAACAGGTCCACATGATTCCTGTGCTGAGGACTCCAGAGCTGGACACAGTACTCCAGGTGGCATCTCATTGGAGTGGAATAGAGGGGCAGATCCCTTCCCTCAACCTGCTGGCTATGCTTCTTTTGATGCCCAGGATACAGTTGGGTTTCTGGTCTGCGAGCACATGTTGCTGGCTCATGTCCAGCTTTTTACCAGCAGTACACCCAAGTGCTTCCCAGCCGTGCTGCTCTTAATCCCTTCATCCCCCAGCCTGTATTGATACTGGGGTGTTGCCCTGACCCAGGTGCAGGACCTTGCACTTGGTCTTGTTGAACCTCATGAGGTTCACACAGGCCCACCTCTCCAGCTTGTCGAGGTCCCTCTGGATGGCATAATAGAATCATAGAATCATAGAATCATAGAATCATAGAAT
>NW_009259681.1:756163-797952 GCF_000687185.1 Egretta garzetta
GATGCAGCCCAGAGTACGGTTGGCCTTCTGGGCTGCCAGCACACATTGCCGGCTCATGTCCAGCTTTTCATCCACCAGCACCTCCAAGTCCCTCTTGGCAGGGCTGCTCTCGATCCTTTCTTCCCCCAGCCTGTACTGATACTGGGGGTTACCCCGAGCCAGGTGCAGGACCTTGCACTTGCATCCCGTCCCTCAAGCATGACAACCCCATCCCTCAACTTGGTGTCATCTGCAAACTTGCTGAGGGTGCACTCAATCTCACTGTCTATGTCACTGATGAATATATTAAACAGCACCAGTCCCACTATGGACCCCTGAGGGACACCACTTGTCACTGATCTCCATCTGGACATTGACCACTACCCTCTGGATGAGACCATCCAATAAATTCCTTATCCAATGAGCAGTCCATCTATCAAATTAATATCTCTCCAATTTAGAGAGAAGAATGTTGTAGAGGACAATGTCAAAGGCCTTACAGAAGTCCAGATAGATGACATCTGTATCTCTTCCCTTCTCCACTGATGTAGTTGCTTCATCATAGAATACCACTAGGTTGGTCAGGTAGGACTTGCCCTTGGTGAAACCATGCTGGCTGTCTTGAATCATGTCCCTGTCCTCCATGTGCCTTAGCATAGCTTCTAGAAGGATCTGTTCCATGATCTTCCCAGGCACAGAAGTGAGCCTGACAGGTCAGTAGTTCCCAGCATCCTCCTTTTACACTTTTTTAAAATGGGTGCAATGTCTCCCTTTTTCTAGTCACCAGGCACTTCATCTGGCTGTCATGACTATTCAAATATAGAGAGGGGCTTGGCAACCACATCAGCCAATTCCCTCAGGTCTCTGGGTTGCATCTTGTCAATTCCCATAGACTTATTTATGTTCAAGTTCCTCAGGTGGCAAACATGATTTTGCTGAATGTCAGAGACTAGACATAAATTGAATAATCCAGATTAAATGTTGATATGTATTTATAACTTCTTCATTTTGAATTATTTCTTAATTATTTTCTTATCTTTAATTTAACTATGATACCATAGCAAATACTCTCAGTATTCCATGTGATTGGTGAAAAAAATTGTACCTTTATTCCATTCTTTTCCCCACCTGCCCTTAAGCAGAGCAAGAACTCCTTGTTCAAAGAAAGATATTGTTGCTTTTCTTCAGTATATTTTGTGTGTTCAATCAGTCTTAGGAGGGGTTTTTGTCCCCTTTGGTTCTTGTGTTCCTCCAGTTTCTCATCCAGTAGCTTTATTTGCTCTGCCATGCTGTTGGCTATCTGTGTGTGTTGATTCAGTTTTCAAGATAATGATTTGTTCTTCCATATCTAAGACACCTCCTTGTACCTCCGCAGTTGTAACATTCAGCTTCCCTAACTTGTTGTCCATTTTAAATTTTTGCATGCAGAATAATGGTAGATTTACTGCTAACTTTTGTGACAATTTATTTGCCTGCCTAGATGGGAAGGAACTTATCCTGAACATTTAGTCTTTCCTGTAAAAAGTGTGTGTGTGTGTGTGTATATATATATACGTGTGTGCATAGATATATATATTTATATAAAAATTGTATCAGTGATACTCAAAGCACATCCTGAAGGCAGTAGTAGCCCAGGACCTTTACCTTCTCAAGTTTTTTAATGCTTTGTAGGTTTTGTTCAGTATGAACATAAGGAATGCTAAGACTTTTTAGAGGGTTTCAAAGAGTTTCATGGGCTTGCCAGAGAGAGTAAGGCAATTAGTATTGCAGCAGCTAATAAGGTAGTATATTTCCTACAGCAAATAATGCATGTTTTGGGATTTCCATACAGTAAGCTGATATAAAACAGAATTATCCATAAGTGATTCATGTGAGGATGATCAGCTATGAATTACATAATTCTTTGTCAATGTGAGAAGCAAACCTGAGGCTTTGTATATAATTTAAGGTTGATGCATAATTGAGTGTAAGTATTGGCTGATGTATAACTGCCTAGAAATTTATGATTTATAACCTCATTATTTCTGGAAACTTCACTTATTTTTTTTTTTTTTTTTTTTTTTTTAATGCCAATCTCAGCTCAGTGTTTTAGCTACAATAACATCGATAACATGTCCCACCTAAAAGTAATAAGATTGCAAGAAGTGCAAGTTGTTGGGTTTGGTTTGGGTTTTTTTACCAGTATAGAAACTGAATTTTAAGTGAAGGGACTTAAACACTGGCTGTTATCCCCATTATGATTCTTAACAATGAAAGCAGTGGTGGGGTTTTAGGAAAATATTCTTCCACAGGTGCATCACTGAGACATTTGAAAATTTTAATTGTAATACTAGAGGGAGCACTTTCCACAAAATGAGATTTTGATCCCAACACTCAGTTGGTATGAATCAGCACAGTTCATTGAAGACGACAGCACAGCTCCAGTGTCTTTGAAGTTTTCCCTTTACCTGGTTAGAGTTACGGGTTAGACTGCCTCTCTGAATGGAAAGTTATGTGAGATAGTTATTGCAGGTCTGAAATGGTTTTTAACAGTGAGTAGTACAGTTAGCAGGTCTGTCTGTAGGAAATGAAAGGAAATGAAAGAAGCAGCAGTTACATGAAACTACCTGTGACCAACTCTCTTTTCTCCTAGTGAATCAGTTTACACATACTTATTCAGAAACTACTGTGCTCATAGCTCACACCTACTCTTGGTGCCAGGAATGTTTGAACCTGACCATGATTTCTCCAGACAAATAACGCGGATATTAGGTACTTCTTGAAAGTTATTACAACTCTGTCTAGACAAGTACTTACCCATGAATTAATAATCTGCCACTTTAAAGTCAAAGTGATTCCTTATCTGTTTAAGGTTAAGCAGGTGGTGAGGTGCCTGTGACATCTAGAGCATTATGATTTCTTGTTCTGAGCACTTAAGCTGCCATTTCAGATTGAGACGGTTTTGCAGAATTTCCTTTGAACACATCCAAGTTAAGAAGGATATATTCCTGAAATCAAGATCTGAGATATAATTTTCTCCACTTCCAGAAATAAACCATTTTAAACAATCAGAAATACCTTTTAAATTTGCCATTGGCCTTCTATTTGGAGTTTAGTGCTACTATGTTATTAATGGACTACAGAAAAAAAGATCCAAGAACAAATGAAAAGTAACAGGAGAGCCCATAGTCATTTTCTTGGTCTCTGTCCCTTTAATTCAGAAACATATGAAAGTATATGAGGTTATGCTTTGCTCAGCAAATTGCTGTCTTTTGAATTTGTTTTGTTATGAACATGAGAGTACCACAAGAAAAAGTAAATTTCATCTGATTAGCTGTTCATATCTGGTTATCTACATTTCCTGTCTAGTCAATGGGAAGGCATGAATACATTTACATGGGCATTTTTTTCACTCATTCTAACACAGAGGTCTAAAGTCAGGAGATTAGCTATGATCTCAGACTGCCCTTCTGTTCTCTCCATTAACTGTATAGCAGATATCTGAAGTAAGTTGAGAAAAATCTAAACGAAAATATCAATATTATAGTTTTAGGTCTCTATTTTTTATTAAAGTACCTATCATCTTTTTAAAAATTCAAATATTTAAATGGGTAGTATTAAAGCTAAATTGACTTCATCCAAGCACACTGTATGTCAGAAAATGGACCACTGATATGTGCTAATATGTTGTCTATTATGTTAGTATAGAATTGATTGCTCTGACATTATACATTGGCTTAATTACTTGCATTTGTCACTCATGCTTCTCCATTAACAAAACATTTAAATAAAGCTTAGAATTTTTGTACTGGAACTTCTATAAAATGTATTTTATGTTTTTCCTATAGATTTTGGATTCAGTTATTTGCTCAAGTTCACCTGTCAGCCAATGAATCCTTCATTACAATTTTATAGGCTTTGTAGAGTGGTCTGTGTATAATTATTTATACATTTTATAGAACAGCAAAAATGGTGCTCCTGAGGCTAGCTAAATATTTGCTGCATGTGTGTTTGGTGTATTGCAAGTTCTGTGTTTTTCATTTGTAGTTAATTATTTTTATATATATATTTACTTGTAATAACTGAACTTGAATATTGGTTTGGTTCAGATGATAAAAATAAATAAATGCAATCAGAATTTGTTAATAAACCTTGAAAAGCCTAGCTTTTCTGTTGAAATTATGTGAATTTGAAACTATATAATGTAAGCTTTACTTTTTTTTAACTTCTCTTTCACTTAAAAAAAAACCAAATATGTCCATCATTAAATAGAAATAATTCAATCCCAAGCATAAATTTTATAGAGAAACCTGTGGCAATCATGGCTTAGTCAAAAACTTCTGAATCAGCACCTTAACGGAAATGCTCTTTCAGTCTAAAATGTAGAAAAATCCTGAAGTTGATTCTGTAGCTATTTAAATCAAATAACTACTTAAGTCAAAGGAATGAAGAACATTCAGCTCTAAAACCTTTTCACAAGGGAACAGTAATGGTGGGGACTGAAATACAGTGTTGCAGAAAGTCTCAGTAAGGGATGTAAATCTCAGCTTCTCTCCCAGTCACCCACCCCAGTCCCCAGTGTTAGTTACTGCACTTATATTCTGAAGAACTGTAAGCCTCTCTAAAGCTATTGATCTGCAGACTTTCTGAAATTAAACTGCCAGGTATCACTGTGTTCCTGATATGTTATTGATTTTCTTTGGAATGTTTTGGGGAAAAAATGTGACAGAGCTGTAGGACAAATGGAACATCTCAGTTTTATTTAGTAGACAACTTCATTATGCAGCAACTGACCATAGCTATTTTGCTTCTTTCCCCAGCTTTCATTTGAGAACTGCTGCTAAAATGATGGTATTTTAGGGGGTTAATTGTCCATCTGAATCATCAGATCTTTATTGATCTGATTCACAAAGGTTCTGAGCCCCTCAGGTGGCAGAATGCTCACCTGCTGCTTTAAGGCCGTTCTGACTTTGCTTTACAACCTTCAGAGACTGTGAGAAAAAATAAACCCTAACATCCAACTCATCATAGATTTGCCTCTTATTTATACGCATTGTTCAATTCACAGCCCTGATACCGAGTTAAGTCTCACCAACCTGTAGTTCTCAGGGTCACCTTTATAAAAAGGCAAAGTTTTTTCACAACCTGTTTACTAACTCAGTATCGCTGATTCAAAATGGATTACATATTTTTGTTAGTAGCAGCAGAATCATTCTTTCAGAAATGCTTACATGTTTCAGCCAAGGAACCTGTAGTTTTACAATTTTTACTCCATCAAATCTCTTTTTGGAGTCTCCAATTTCTGACAACACTTCATCTTCATTACTGGGAATGAAAAGAGTTTGGCTAGACATTTATTCCTGTGTTACCTGGTGAAGCATGCTATGTGAGTATGAGCACACACATTTTGGACTGTAAACACATATATTTTGATATTTGCTAGTGTCTAAAGGCTTCACTTATCTTGAAGTGTAGGCAACCTGCTATGACCTGCTTATTGAGTAAAGCAAGGTCTATTTTCTATTCATTTAAGATTTAATTAGAAAAAAAAAAACAGCAAATGAAATTGAAATTATTAATAATATGGAATGGGGAGAGAGAACAGGATGCTCTTACGGTTGTGTGATTAAACTTTTTTTTTAGTTACTCCAATGAATTTACTTTTTGCCTTCTTATCAATAATTGACAAACGAACAGCTACTTGCTGCTTTCAATTTTCACATTAGCTTGTGTACAATTATGTTCACCAGCATAGTTGAAATCTATGCTTATGTACTGGTTCTGTCTGGGACAGAGTAAATTTTCTTCATAGTAGCTGGTATGGGGTGACATCTTGCATTTGTGATGAAAACAGTGTTGATACCACAGGGATGTTTTAGCTATTGCTGAGCAGTGCTTGCACAGTGTGAAGGTCTTTTCTGCTTCTCACTCTGCTCTGCCAGTGAGCAGGCTGGGGGTGCTCAAGCAGTTGGGAGGGGACAGAGCTGAGGTAGCTGACCCCAACTGACCAAAGGGATATCCCATAGCATGAGACACCATGTCCAGTGATAAAAGCTGTGGGGAAGAAGGAGGGAGGAGGAGATGTTTGGAGTTGTGATGTCTGTCTTCCCAAGTGAAGTAACCATTACGCGTGATGGAGCCCTGCTTCCCTGGACATGGCTGAACAACTGCCAGAATGAATTCCTTATTTTGCTTTGCTTGTGGGTGTAGCTTTTTTTTACCTATTAAACTGTCTTTATCTCAACCCATGGATTTTCACACTTTTCCTATTCTCTCCCCATCCCACTGCAGAGGAGTGAGTAAATGGCTCTGGGAGGCTGAGCTGCCTGATGGGGTTAAACGACCACAGTTTGTAAAACTACCTATAAATCACTTCTCCTGTTGGTTTGATTGCTGTTATTACTATAGTCAAAGTTTTTGCTGCTTTTTCTTTTTTTATATACTTTATTATTTGCTCTGTGGATTTCCTTCTTCCAGGCTAAATATTAACAGCCATAGCTATTTTGCCTGCTGAAAGTATGTCTGTCTTCTTGACTTATTATCCTGCTTAGAGTTATCTAATGTGGCATTCAACCTGTTTATCTTCACCCTTTTAAAACTTCGGTGTCAACAGGGAGAGAAATTCCACCAAGAAGTAATATGCCTTAGGCTGTGGTAGGTTCTATATCACTGGGGTAAATCACCTTCTGGAAATACCTTTCTCTCCATCAGTTACCAGGAGAGCTCAGAATGACTATCTGCTTAACTTTACATAGAAAAAATATCTAACTTTTTGGTGTTAAGGTAAGAGAGCTAAGATGGTGGCCACTGTTAATATCTAAAGAACACTGATTTTATCTCTTTCTAAAGAATCTCTTTTTATTTTTTTCAAAGTTTCCCTCTCAAGTTGTCTTTTTGATTTTGTTTTCAATGTGTCACAGGAGGATACTGAGTGTAATTATACTGGAAATATTGTCTTAATTACTATGTTCTGTTGAATGTAGTACAATTTACCTCACCTAATTTTTGTCATCTAAAGATTAAGAATTGTGAAGGAAAGCAAGTCTCTTCAGACATGTTGCAGCTCTCTGCATCCCTCTGTACCATAAATCACTTACAGTTCTCACCTTACTATGTAGAAACTATAAATTGAAATTAGATTGTAAAGGCAACCATTATATATTATATCTGTATTTTAGACACAGTAGAGGTAAACATCACTTATGTCTTTCCTTGAAGAGCAGCTGGCTGAGCTTAGATCCAGTCAAAGACATGGCATACCATTTAATAATACGTCCCTCTATTCTTTTCTTTGAGTATAACATTGCTTAGCAGCCTCAGAGTCTTTGGATAGTGCTGCAGTACACAGCATACTAAAACATGTATCGCTAGGAGAAGATTATTTCAACTCCTTTGAGAGTACTATAAAAAACCTAGGCTCATATCACATAAATTCAAATTTATCTAGAACCTGCAGACTGGATGAGTTTGTAAGAGTTCTCTGTTAATGTCACCATCATTCACCTCTGCTATATATGAAATTTATTTCAAAATTTTTTTTTTTATAAAAATTCTGGCCCAAAATAAAATGATTTTTTCTTAGGTAAGAAAACAAAAAAATTACAATACCGTATTGAGTGGGTGTCCAGGATAACCATGTCCTATGAAATAACTTATGCTACCATTGTGATTATGTAGAAAGACTAGCACCAACTGTAGCTATTTGGTGAAGGTGTAAGAAAATCTACAGTTAATATACTGAAAATTAGTCAAAAGGAAAGGAAAATAATAAATACAAAACTCTTACTATAACTTAAAAGTTCTAGCAGCTATATGGATAGTAATATCTTTTGAAAGGTGATGTAACTTTTTAGTTTTTTTCCTGCAAGCATCTCTCTTATGACACTTTATTGTCATTACTAATGGTTAGTGCTTCAAAACTTTTTCCTTGAATTATCACTATGTAAATGATATTGTCACAATTTGGAATGTTCTGTGCATATCCTTTGGTTTAAAAAATTCTGACATAGCTGAATAAATTACTGCACTTTGATGGGAAAAAAATGAAATCCACATGCTTAATACTTAAAATTCTTTCTTCAAAAGGCTGCATTATTTTGAGAATAAATAACAGCTGTATCTGTTTTATAAGCATTCATTTGGCATCATTGCCCACAGAAGTGCTTTTACTTTCCAGATCAATTTTGAGCTTTGTCAAAAGTGCAGTTTCTTTTTGGTTGTTAGATAAGTCATTGCTTGTTGATACAACCATGCAGTACTGTACTTTCAAACTGAAAGACTGTATGCAACAGTGGAATGCAGCAGAATCATCAGATTCAGACATCAGAAGTGGCGATAGGTCTATACCCATAGTAAGATCTTGGATATTTTAGTTTCTGGCAGTGGTGAAAATGATATTGTTTTCAGTATTTGCTGTCTGTCAGTATGTGACAGAGTTTCACACTTCCTGAGGGCTTACAGTGACAGAAATAGATGATAGGAAGTTTTCTAAAGGGGAAGGAATTGCCTTAAGTCTGTCTAAACTGGTCTTGCATTTTCCACCAGAACAAAAAAGCTTTACAACTTGAACTTCTCCACCCACATATCCGCACATAAAGACCTAGGAAATCTTAGAGTGATATCAGAGTTGTGGTCAAGGAGAAGTTTTAAGCTCCCTGAAGCAAAGCTTAACCTTTGCATTGGTAACTGCCACAGCACACATCTGAAGACATATGAAAATCATAGCATACAAAAAGCATGGAAAAAAAATTGAATAAGCATAGTATAATTCTGGAAGAAGAGCTTGAAGTAGTACATGTGGTTGTAATTTTTTTTTTTCTTGCATGCTGAAACAGTTTGTTTTCAATATCTGTTCTTGTGTACAGAGCAAAATTTTTTTTTTATTTGGTTTTACCTCTTACTCTCATGGTAGGGACTTACACACTGTGCTGTGTCCTGGAGCCTTTCTATTTTATTTTTTAATTTTAATTATTTTAAAGTGACCAATCAGTCTCTCTTACTAGCATAATGTTTTCCTCATTATAAACAGTGATTTCTGAAGAAAAATCAAGGATACTAAGTACCTATCTAGTGAAATCATCTAGCAAATCAGTCTTAGAAATAACTTCATCAAAATGCTCTTGCTAAATACAGTATGTGCAGTTTCTGAATGTACTTACAAATTAGAACTCTGAGTTGGACTTGTTTGGATTTAAAGAACTAGTTGTTCACATATTTCTATGCTCTGTATATAGAGGTAACACCTTTCTGCCTCCCTTGCAAACTAAACATGTAATAGATTGTTTATCTTGGCCTACTTTCTCTCTTGCTTCCCACTCTACACAATAGAGTTTCATGAACTAATGTCAGATAAACTATTTTCACACATAAATTTAGATGTGTTTAAGAACCTTGCAGAACCAGAACAAGTTTTAGAATTTAAAATTTTAAAATTATTTCATCATAAATCTATTTAAACCGGTATTTATATATTTTAATTCCTTTTTGTGATGGATATCACTGGTAATATTTTTATATTAGAAATGTGGACCATATTAAAAACATACAATGTCACAGCTAATTTTTTAATAGCTGTCTTACATCAAAACTACAGTTATTTATGTAATAAAAAGATGCCTCATGATCCAGCTGAATTAGTGCTGAAATTGGTTAAGTACAAGTGTTGCTTAACTGTGTTACATTTAGCTTTGCTATGCACAGTTAATTTGCAACACCTAAAACACGTGCTCTTCCAATCCCTTCAACTGCTGGCCATGCTATACAAGATATCAGCCATTCAGTCTCTTTCCCAAACTCATACACTCTTGCTACAGGGTAATTAATCCTTATTACACATTTTTAAAAGGTCAGTTTTTGAAGTCAGGTAAGGAAAGAAGTCAGATAAGGAAAGAAATGTCAGTGAAGTTTGTGGGTTTTTTTTCTTTCTTTCTTCTAACATGAGCAAAAAGAACATTTACTGGTTTGGAATTGTAGATACATTTAACTGATTTCTACATGACTGTATCAAAGGCATTCCATTTTCTCATTACTCAGGTCTTCAGGGAAAAGTACTGTAGAGAAAAACACACCTGTCTTTCAATCATTGTTGAGCTGCTCATGTTAGCAGAAGTTGGAGGTATAATATGAGGTCAAAACCTGTAAGTGTAAATGTTGAAACACTGAAGTAACATATGATCCCTTTGCCCTTTAGTAATTGGATTATAAAAATCTAAAGACATCACTCAATATCCTTATATCCCACCTTTTCTTTTTATTCTTGTGTTTTCTGATGCTTGAACTTTTCTAAAAGAACAGAATAATTTTTTCTGATATGTTGTGCTTGGTTTATGTTACTAATTCCAGGGTTTCAGAAAGATTGAAGCATTTCTTTCAAAAACAAGGAGATCAAAAAAGGTGGATAAATGAAACAAAGAGAGATGGGCCATGAGAGGGGATCACACCAACTTAGTTTGGTGGCCAAGCTGTTGATAAAGTCAACATTGTGAAGAAGGTAAGTTTGAAGTTTATGCAATGAAGGTACATTCTACCTAGAAAAAGTTATGTAGCTACTGTTTATGAGTCTTACAAGAGGCCATATTAAAAAAAAAAATCTAATATTTAAACTGTATATAAAAATATAAAAATAATTTAAAACAAACCCAAACCAATTTGCCTTGTAAATACTTTCCATCCCCTCTATTAATCAGACTCTACCAGTAAACAAAAAAAACCCAGAAACACGTAAGGGAACATTGATTTGCAAGTAAAGAATAACTTGAAATTTTGGGGGTTTTGTTTTCAGCAAAACTGCATTTACTGTAGGTAAACGAGACCAATATGTCAAAAAAAAATTGAGGAGTTCAGTGTTTCTGATATAAAAGAGAGGATGATGAGAAGGTTGCTATGATTACAAGACAAAACAGTTTATGAAACAAGTTTGTTGACACTGAAGATATATTTAGAGAGATATTTATACAGAGACAGGAAAGGCTAGATGGAAAGCATGCTATCATATACAAAAGTGGACAAGATTTTATGTAATGACACTCTGCTTCTAAAATAGTTTTCAAATCAATTTAGCTCAATACTCAGATTTACTGAACCGATATAACGGGTCGACAGTGATCACAGATAAGGTGAATTGGATAATACAGTGGCTCTGTTTGTTGTTTTATACATGTGTGTTTTCAATATTTTTGCTTTTGTAAATATTTTGTAGGAATGTCAGGACAGTTTCATGTTACTCAATGAAAAATATAGTATTTCCCACTGCTGTAGTGAGAAAAAACTCAACCCACCCCCCCCAAAACCCTAACTCCCCCTCCCCCAATAATTTGTTTCATTGATATATGAGAAATGATCAAACTCTCATTAATTACAGGAGTGCAAACTTCCTTTACCTGCATTTACTCTCAATGGACCTTGACATGTATAATGTAACTGGAAAAAATAGTGTTATAGAAATGCATAATCTTGTTCAGAAACAGTAGTCAAAATTTTGTTTTAATTAGTTGCAGATCTATTCCTTTTCATATCCACTTGAAATAGAAAATAACACTTTCTGTTGTGGAAGCCTAGTGCAAGTGTAGCTGACCTAAATATAATTAATGAGCACCGAAGTGAAGAAAGCATTAAAGATGAAGCTTGTTGATGACAGAAAACATTTGTTGCAGGTTAATAATCTTCCATTGATTGGGTTATTGATGCTATTCCCAAGATGTGAGCATGGCAATTTGCAGGAAAATTAATACTTCTTCATTTCCACTCTTAAATAGTAGTACGTCATGGCATAACAAAGGAAGAGGTTGAAATGCCACCTAGGTAATTTAGCTGCAGCTCCTTTCTTATGAATCACAGCCAAGTAATTAATCTTTTACCTAGGAGACAGTACTAGTGATATTAATAAAACATGGGAACAATAATCCTTTTTATATAAGAAGAAAGTACCTGTTTTAGGGGAGATTAATACTTTGGCAGAAATATGGAGAAGTGGAATTTTACTATCAGTGTATCAAATGTCTCATTAATAGATATTGCTACTGCACAACAGATGCATAGATACAGGAACTGAACCTGGATGAACATATACTAAATTTATAAGTTGCGACAATGAGATTTGTAGAAAGTTTGCTACTTTGTATGCATCATGTACAGCATTCAGTCTAAATTGGTTTTTCATGGATTTGGAGACACATTCTACAGATAGGAGTGCATCTGTTTTCCCCAAGACACACATTATTCTGATTAAATATTTGAAATTAAGATGGAGTGATTTCATGTGCTAGTTTTGATTATGCTGGTTGGTTCAATGAAAAAAAAAATTGGCAATCTCTTGTAAGTGTTTCAAAAATCTGAAGTGGCATGACTTTGTGATTAAAATTGTTTAATTAGCATTTCCTGAAATACTAGGAATTAACCAAAGACCAGAGTTACTCTAAGAATTATATACAAGTTTTACACTAAAAAAACGTGGGGGCTTAGATTTGTGGGGGGTTTTTTCCTTTTTTTTTTTTTTTTTTTTTTGTGTGTCTGTATCAGTGGGAGACCGAAGTAGTTAATCCTGTCTCTACAAGTGAGGTGAATTTTCTTGTTAATGTGCAATGTGTGCTGATTCATAAAATGTGGCCTTGCATTATTTACAGCCTCTTTGCCTGAGAGTTTTTGTTTAAACAGTATTTGCTTAGTGTCTGATATAAAATCTATTAATAATGCCAAAGCAGAACAAACTCAAATTCTTCTACTTTCAGGAACAGAATTATGGAATCATAGCATCATAGAGTCATAGAATGGTTTGGGTTGGAAGGGTCCTTTAGAGGTCATCTAGTCCAATGTCCCTGCCATGTGCAGGGACATTTTCAACATGATCAGGTTGGTCAGAGACTCAGGCATCTGCCACCTCTCTGGGTAACCTCTTCCAGTGTTTCACCACCTTCATTGTAAAAAATTTCTTCCTCATACCTAGTCTAAATCTACCCTCTTTCAGTTTAAAACCCTTACCCCTTGTCCTATTGCAACAGGCCCTGCTAAAAAGTATGTCCCCGTCTTTCTTATAGGCCCACTTCAAAGTCCTGAAAGGCCACAATAAGGTCTCCCTGCAGCCTTCTCTTCTCCAGGCTGAACAGCCTTAACTCTCTCAACCTTTCCTCACAGGAGAGGTGTTACAGCTCTCTGATCTTTTTTGTGACCCTCCTCTGGACCTGTTCTAACAGGTCCATGTGATTCCTGTGCTGAGGACTCCAGAGCTGGGCGTAGTGGTCCAGGTGAGGTCCCACTGGAGTGGAATAGAGGGGCAGAATCACCTCCCTTGACCTGTTGGCCAAATAGGATTAGAAAAAACAAATGTTATTATGACTATGGGCAATATCAATGCCAAAAAGAGATTATTGACCTTTCCATTGAGCAGTTCTAGAACACCCATATTTAAAAGTAGGAATTTGACATAATTTTTACATTGGGAACATGATGTACTGCCCTTATCAAAATCCACAAAATATTTGCCAAATGAGAAGGTGCTGAAAAATGAGTTTGATGGTGTTTGGTGGAGCCTTCCTAGACTTTCACATCAAAAATCTCCAAAGACGGCAATGAGTAAGATGGATTTTCTCTGACTATTCCCAGGTGTTTCAAGATATGTATACATACAAAGATACAAAGCAAGAGAAGGAAATTGTATTACTTGCACCCTCTGTTATCTGCAGAGTACAAGAAGCATAAGCTGGTGTTAATACAGGGAATAGAGGAGCCAGATTTGGAATAAGGTATGTAGTACAATGCCTGAGTGAGGATCTGGCATGGGAGATCAAGTATGCGAAGATGGAGGAGAGTGTTTGGAGCATTAAGTTAAGAAGTAAACAGCAACATTGAATAAGGAAATAACAACTGAAAGATGGATGTTGAAAAAAGGAAATATATGGCACTGGGCACCAGATGGTGGTAGGAATGCAGGCAGATTTATGAGAAGCCAAAATACTACTCCTTTCCCACCATGTCTTTCAGACAGTCCAGCCACATTAGGCAAAGACTATATTAGGTGAAGACCTCTGTTTCTGTGTTCTGCCTGGTGCTTTCTAAATTTTTATCAGGTAATATGGTCTACTGCTCTTTTGGCAGGTAATGGCAGTTAAAAGCAGATCTTTTTTCTTCTCATCAGTGAAAATTCCTACATGTTATTTTGATTCATTTTCTTGTTAAATACTTGGGGTTTTTTAATGCACATTTTCAGTACTGCCTCACATCTGAAAATAAAAATGGTGTAGTGAAATGTTTCAGAAAGTTTGGGAAATTTAAACCCTGTGGAATTTCAGAAGCATTTTGTCCTTGCTTTCTATATGTATGATATTCTCCAAGTTTTGGATTAGGAGATCTGAAAAAAACCAAACAAACCCAACCTACTGGCCTGGTAGATTACTTGTTTAATATTTCAAGTTGCATCAGAAGCAGACTGCTGTTGAAATTCCATAATATAGTCTGACTGTTTTAGATGGCTGGCTAGTATTGAACTTTACTAAATTATGAGCTTTTCTGAGTCGAGAAAGCCTAGAAGAAGCTATGAATAGAAGGGCAAGATGTATCTCACCTAACTTCAGCCACTTACAAATTAACAGTTTTGTCTGCTATTTCTTTAGTGAATAGAAAGAAATAAGCATATTCCCAGAGCAAATTATTCCATACAAAGACAATAATTCACTCTATTTTAAAGTTGCGTGAGTCATTGCTTGGAAATTATTTGAACATTTCCCTCTCCATTGCTATGAGAATCAGCATAAAGTATATTAGAATAAGGTAAAATAGTAGTTAGGAAAAACACATCTAACACTAGCTGTGCTAACTCTCTCTGGGGGAATTTATACATTGAAAGTGGCTATTGTGCTGATTAGAATACAACATATCTCTAACTAGCAATGTTTTTCGAGAAATAGTTATGTTTACATTTTATATCGGTTTAACATAATGATTGGGTTCTGGACATAAAGACAAACCTTCAGTAATCTCAGGAGGCAATATCTCTTGGTTTAACAGAAGGCTAGTTGCATAGCTGGACCATTTTATATCTTGTCAGAAGACATACTTTAAAAAAGTCTATATATATTATTTATCATATTTTAGTAGGTGTTTAGTAGAACAATGTCTAAATTTAGATACAATATTCTTCAAAGAAGAAGTAATCTTCGTATTTTTTGTCCTTACAATAAACAGTTGACATAGACAATCATGCTACTCATTGATCTCTTTTAAATTATTTTTATTGTGCCTATTTGTCATGGATGAGTGGAATGCACTTCACTCAAAAGAGAGAAGTAGCAATATGGTTCTACTGGGTTTGCATGGCAAGGTTTTTGGTAGTGGGGGGGGTATAGGGGTGGCTTCTGTGAGAAGCTGCTAGAAGCCACCCCTATACCTCTCCCCTACCAAAAACCTTGGCCAAGGCCAAGCCAATCAGTGACAGTGGTAGCGCCTCTGGGATAACACAGTTAAGAAGGGAAAAAAAAAAAACTGCTGCAGGACAGTAGCCAGAGAGAGAAGAGAAGTGCCAGCATGTGAGAGAAAACAGCCCTGCTGACACCAAGGTCAGTGAAGAAGGATGGGGAGGAGGTGCTCCACGCACTGGAGCAGAGATTCCCTTGCAGCCTGTGGTGCAGCCCATGGTGAGACAGGCTGTCACCTTGTAGCCCATGGAGGTTAATGATGGAGCAAGATATACATCTGCAGCCCATGAAGGACTCCACACCAGAGCCGGCGGATGCCCAAAGGAGGGAGGCTGTGACCCCATCGGAAGACTGTGCCAGATCAGGCTCCATAACTTGTGGCCCCATAGAGAGAGGAGCCCACGCTGGAGCAGGTTTGCTGGCAGGACTTGTGACCGCATAGGGAACTCACGCCGGAGCAGTCTGCTCCTGAAGTACTGCATTCTTTGGAAAGAACAGGCCTGTGCTGGAGCAGTTTGTGAAGAAATGTAGCCTGTGGGAGGGACTCATGTTGGAGAAGTTCATGAGGACTGTCTCCCATGAGAGGGACCCCACACTGGAGCAGGGGAAGAGTGTAAGGAGTCCTCCCCCTGAGGAGGAAGGAGCAGCAGAGACAGCGTGTGATGAACTGACTGCAACTCCCATTCCCTGTCCCCCTGTGCCACTGAGGGGGAGGAGATAGAGAATTCGGGAGTGAAGTTAAGCCTGGGAAGAAGGGAGAGGTGGGGGGAAGGTGTTTTAAGACTCAGGGTTTCTTACATCCTCTCCTACTCTGATTTGATTGGTAATAAACCAATTTCCCCAAGTTGAGTTTGTTTTGCCCATGACGGTAACTGGTGAATGTTCTCTCCCTGTCCTTATCTCGACCCATGAGCCTTTTGATATATTTTTCTCTCCCCTGTCCTGTTGAAGAGGGGAGTGGTAGAGCGGCTTTGGTGGGCACCTGGTGTCCAGCCAAGGTCAACCCATTACAACAGTTTATTGAGGTAAAATAATAACTTGACAGAGTTCAATAAATTAAATGGAATTTAACAAAGTTTTACAGTGGATTACTAAGTTTCAGTAAGTTTTATGGCAAGGTTCACCTTCCTAATTACTATATGGAAGAAATACACAAAGGAAAATTGCGTTAGCAAAACTTACAAAGTTTAACAAGGTATTAGTCACTTACTGAGTGTTGTGGTAAAGTATCTCTCAGCGTCAAGGAATAAGGGATCTCTGTCTTGGGCAAGGAAGTATCTCTGAGTCTGAGGTGAGGAAACTCAAACCTTGAGAGATGTCTCTGCTGAAAGGGAGAGTCACCTGGTGGCAGTCTAACTGCAGTTAAGGGGGAGTTCAAATTGGTCTTGTCCCATGATCTGCCATTGGTAAAAGTTCTGTCTTCCTTGAGGAGCAACCTTAAGAGGTGTCCCAGCTGAAGAGGAGATCACTGCCATGAAGCCACACTGCCTAGCAGGAAGAACTCAAAGAAGAGTCACTTAAGCTGCTATATTTAATGGAAAAATGATTGGTTCATAGTCAAATCACATGCAATGGAAAGGCAGGCATGAGAGTCCTTGTACCCACAGCTTGCTTTGTTTTTTGATGAATGAGTTTTGGAAAATCCACCTGTTATTTATGCATTAATCACATGATCGGTGTTCCAGACTCTCATCTATTGATGTTTACTGTGTCACCCTGTTCCTTCATGGGTTTTTGGAGAACAGTTTTGACTGAAACTAGAGGAGCTCTTGGCCTGGCTACAGCTCAGGCCTTAACCTCCTGTGGAGCTTGTACCAAACTAGCACTGGTTTGGTTAAGGGGTCAAGAGCAATTTTTTTAGGAAACATTAATACTCGCTACTGCTTCCTACTGGTAGCACAGACACTCCTACCAGTGTTGAAAATGGCAAATAATGGATCAACACGTCATCAAATTGTTAGTGATGAAACAGTAACAAAATTCAGGTCAATATTTTTGTGGTAAACTAATTTTCTCTGAAAGTTAACAGGTTCTGAACTAAAAAGGATGTTCAGTTGAATAGAAGATACAAATCTGTATTATCTCTGCTCTAAGAGCTATTTCACCCATCTTTCACATCTATGAATTTAGCATTAGAAGCTAGACAAATGTACCACTCAGGAATAACTGATGCACTACTGAATCATGTCTTTTTATATAGTTAAATGAGTACTTTTTTTTTTGTTTTTTTCCTGAATTCTGTCCCCAGTATTAGAGTACTGAGATTTGTCTTTGTGAATTACATGTATAAGTATATTGCTAGGCTGTAGGAAGGATACAAATTCAAATGTCTTACAGTAGTAGCAAAAGTACTAATGTCAATTACATTGTACACACTACACAGAAAACTCTTGGAATGTGTTAATGAGAAAGAGACAGAGGTCACAGCTCTAAATGGTAATTTAAGATGATGCATTTTGGCAAAAACTGGATGACATAATTTAGTAGATGCTTCAAACACTACATTAGGTATAGCTATGTGCTTCTGCTATAGAAGATATTTTATAGTTGTATATCTTTTCCAGAGGGAGACAAACTTAAGTCACATTCCTTTAATAGTAACTACAGTTACATGAAAAACAAAAGTACTGCAGATAATTCATTTGCTAAAAGAAATTTAGTTTGTTTGGTTTGGTGGTTTGGTGCGGGGTTTTTTCTTTCTCATTTTTGATCATTATGAAAAATATTAGCAATGCAGTGAGGTCAAGCCATTCCATTCATAACACATTTGAATTCTCTTGCTGAGAAAGATAAAGGAAGTTGAATCACATTTAGAACTGTCCTTTTTTTCATTATACACGTTAATTTTAAAATTAGGTGACTATTAAGTTTCTTTTGCAAATAAAGGTATAATGGTCTCTTAGAAGTTCTTAGTGTTCAGCTGTCATAACTAAAAGCTTGCAATTTTTTTTTTATAAGGGGGGGGGATTGAGAATTAAAATGTTTGCCTACCTAGAGCTCTGACAATAATAAAAAATAAAATTAATAAAAGTCCTGATAATTTTATTATCTATATCTGATGATAATATCATCCTATTGTACCATAAATAGAAAAAGCTATCCCCTTCTGAAAAAATTCACAGTATAAAATTTACAAAGTTACATTTAATGAAGGAATTCTGTAAAAAGCGTCTTATTGTCTGCTTCCTATATTATCTAATTTTGAGTAAGTAGTTAACTGGAAGACAATGCATGTGATGTTAAGCAGGTGATGTATGGGTGGGAGGGGAAGGAAGGGCAAGAGATTGGAATGCACAAAACACCCTGAATATTTAGACACTGACGGCTAGCAGAATTTTCTGAATTTTTAGAAAAAAGAAATGGAGTTAAAAAGGTGTGAGCTTGGCAGTACAGTTGTGTACTGCCCACCCAGCCCAGCTTGGTGTCCTCTGCAAACTTACTGAGGGTGCACTCAATCCCCTCACCCAGGTCATTGATAAAGATGTTAAACAGAACTGGCCCCAACAGTGAGTCCTGGGGGACACCACTTGTGACTGGCCTTCAACTGGATTTAACTCCATTCTCCACCACTCTTTGGGCCCAACCATCCAGCCAGTTTTTTATCCAGCGAAGAGTACACCTGCCTAAGCCATGAGCTGCCAGCTTCTCTAGGAGAATGTGTCAAAGAAAACTTCTCTAGGAGACAGTGTCAAAGGCTTCGCTAAAGTCAAGGTAAAAAACATCCACAGCCTTTCCATCATCCACTAAGTGGGTCACCTTGTTGTAGAAGGAGATCAGGTTTGTCAAGACGGGCCTGCCTTTCATGAACCCGCGCTGACTGGGCCTGATCCCCTGGTTGTCCTGAACATGCTGCATAATGGCACTCAAGATGCTCTGTTCCATAACATTCCCTGGCACCAAGGTCAGACTGACAGGTCTGTAGTTCCCTGGATCCTCCTTCTGGCCCTTCATGTAGATGTGAGTCACATTTGCTAACTCCCAGTCAACTGGGACCTCCACGGTTAGCCAGGGCTACTGATAAATGATTGAACATGGCTTGGTGAGCACTTCCTTCAGCTCCCTCAGTACCCTTGGGTGGATCCCATCCAGCCCCATAGATTTGTGTGTGTCTAAGTGGTTTAGCAGGTTGCTAACCATTTCCTCTTGGACCATGGGAGCTTTGTTCTGCTCCCCATCCCTTCCTTCTGGCTCAGGGGGCTGGGTAGCTGGAGAACAGCTGAGCTTACTATTAAAGACTGAGGCAGGGAAGGCATTAAATACTCAGCCTTATCCTCAACCTTTGTAACTTTTTTTCACCTCACATCCAATAAAGGATGAAGATTCTTCATAGCCCTCCTTTTGTTGCTAATATATTTATAGAAACTTTTTAAATTGTCTTTTATGGCAGTACCTAGATTAAGTTCTAGTTGGGCTTTGGCCCTTCTAATTTTTTCCCTGCATAAACTCACAACATCCTTGTAGTCCTCCTGAGTTGCCTGCTCCTTATTCCAAAGGTCATAAACTCTCCTTTTGTTTCCTGATCTCCAGCTAAAGCTCTCTGTTCAGACAGGCCGGTCTTCTTCCCCGCTGGCTTGTCTTTCAGCATGTGGGGATGATTTCCTTCTTGAAGTATGTCCAGCCTTCCTGGACAGCTTTGCCCTTCAGAACTGACTCCCAAGGGATGCTTCAGGACCAGGGTCCTAAAGAGGCTAAAGTCTGCCTTGTGGAAGTCCAAGGTAGCAGTTCTGCTGACCCCCACTCCTTACTTCTCCAGGAATCGAAAACTTGATCATTTTGTGACTGCTATGCCCAAGACAGCCTCAAACCATCATCACATCACCCACAAGTCCTTCTCTGTTTGCGAACAACAGGTCGAGCTGGGTGCCTTCCCTGGTTGGCTCACTCACCAGCTGTGTCAGGAAGTTCTCTTCCACACACTCCAAGAACCTTCTAGACTATTTCCTCTCTGCTGTATTGTATTTCCAGGAGAAATATGGTGAGTTGAAGTCCCCCATGAAAACAAGGGCTAGCGATTGTGAGACTTCTCCTAGCTGCTTATAGAATATTTTGTCTGCCTCTTCATCGCGGTTGGGTGGTCTATAACAGACTGCCACCATGATATCTGCCTTGTTGGCCTTCCTCCTGACTCTTACCCATAAACACACAACACTGTCATCACCATCAAAACATTCCCTAAAAAACAGGGCTACCCCACTTCCTCTGCTTCCGTGCCTATCCCTCCTGAAGACTTTATAGTCATCCATTGCAGTACTCCAGTTGTGCGAGCCGTCCCACCATGTTTCCATAATGGCAACTATGTCATAGTTTTCCTGCTGTGCAACGGCTTCCAGCTCTTCCTGTTTATTACCCATGCTGTGTGCATTGTTGTAGATCCCACCACCTTCTTGGTGGCCGTTCTCTCGCGTTTTCATGGTTTCTAGCACATACATAAACCTTGAGTCTTTTTTGCCGCATCCCCTAGCTCCACTGAGATGGCAGACTGAAGGACCTCGATAGCACACCGTCCCTCAAACTTTGGCATGTTGCCCCCAGGCATATCTCTTGTGAGCCTGGTTTTATCCATTTCTTCCTTTAAATCTAGCTTAAAGCTCTTTCAATGAGCCCTGCTAATTCCTGCATAAAGATCCTTTTCCCCCTTTGAGCTGGGTGTACCCCATCTGTTACCAGCAGGCCTAGTGCTGTGTAGACTTACCTCTGATCAAAAAAAATTATATTCTTGTCTTCTTTGTTATCTATGATTTTATTACAAAATTTCTATTGTAAGTTAGCCAAGACTTTTCCTTTTCAATTTTTTTCAAAGAACCAGAATATCCTCAGATAGTGCAATAGAATTCAAAGAAGAAAAACCCTCAAAAATATTAATTTCTTAGAACATGTCTGTGGATTTTCAGGATTTATGCCACCAGACAGCCCTACAATGAGGACTGCTGCTGAGAAATAAGTTTCAGCTGATGGTTCAGTGTCAGGAAATCCACATGTGCTGGGAGTCTTGGTAAAAATGAACTGTGAAGGTGTACAGGAATATGGCTAAACATTCTGATGGTGTTATAGCCTGTTGACCATATCTGGGTTGAACTGAACATCCAGGTGGACTTACAGCCAGCTGGTGATGGGAAGGTCTGGCTCTCAGACCTATCAAAGGGAAATCTTGAGTCCAGAGAACCACAAATTTCAGTTTTTGATTATATTTTACTGGATATTTGGGGGAACCAGAGATGTTTCATCATTTCTGCGTCTCAGTCTGCAGTACCAGAACTGAATCTTCCATTTGTCTTGTTGAACTATCAGTGTTTTTTCTCTTTGTTTTTTCTACTCTGGATCAAGTAGGATAGGAGCATTTATAGTTATTTGTGGTAACTACTTAGTTAAACATAAATATATATTCTTAATTTATATTTTATAGAACAATATATACAAAAGTAGAATTAACCTATCCTGGAATTCCCTGTCTTTTTATCCTTTCCCTCTTTCATGTCCCTGAAAATAAGAGCAAGGAACTAAGACCTTGGAGAATGCAGTTGTAGCAATTTTAATGTAAATGGTTTTAAAGTATGTCTTTGCACATTCCTGTTCATAGCTATCCCACTGGAACACATGGAGGTCAGTTCTAATTTATGTCAAGCTGCTGTGGTCACAGAGAGCTGAAAATAAAACCCAGCACTTATCGCTAACAGAAAAGGCTTTTCTTTACTTCTATGGGGAAAAAAAAAGTGTCATGTTAGAGTCTTTGTGGGAGGTCTATGTACTGGATATTTAGGCTTGATCTAGGATGATCTTTCTTAGCTACCCAATGTCCATCTAAATATAAAATATATTTGTCAATCTTCAAAATATGTTTGTACCAAAACTGGCTACTGAAGCCCTCTCTCAAACTGAGAAGAAAATATTCTTTGAAAATTGCTTTCTATTACACCAGTCACAGAAGACATAATATCCTGTACCTTACATATTAAATTGGATTCTTAATTGTGTCAGGACAGGCAAAACATGGTATCAGTAACTCACAGAGACCAACTGATATAAAACATTGTGTAAAGCAGGGATTTTTATTTTTTTTTAAGATTAAATTCACTTTTACAAAATTTGACAGTAGTTCAAATTACTTGAGCATCAGTGGAAAAGTGAGTGTATTAGTCGTGTAGAGGGGATAATGTCTACCTTGCTTTTAACGTGCAGATTGTCTGCATTCTGCATCAGACTTAATATTCAAAATTATCTTATCCTCATCTTTGTTATCAGCCTGTGTATGGTACTTGTACAACTGTTCATCATTGTTCAGTATAATTTTTCATTGATTAAAATCTTTGAAAATTGCTTTCTATTACACCAGTCACAGAAGACATAATATCCTGTACCTTACATATTAAATTGGATTCTTAATTGTGTCAGGACAGGCAAAACATGGTATCAGTAACTCACAGAGACCAACTGATATAAAACATTGTGTAAAGCAGGGATTTTTATTTTTTTTTAAGATTAAATTCACTTTTACAAAATTTGACAGTAGTTCAAATTGCTTGAGCATCAGTGGAAAAGTGAGTGTATTAGTCGTGTAGAGGGGATAATGTCTACCTTGCTTTTAACGTGCAGATTGTCTGCATTCTGCATCAGACTTAATATTCAAAATTATCTTATCCTCATCTTTGTTATCAGCCTGTGTATGGTACTTGTACAACTGTTCATCATTGTTCAGTATAATTTTTCATTGATTAAAATCACATTGGAAAATTAAAGCTTTTCTTCAACCCTGAACAAAAATATCTTCAGTTCCTGAAAAGTCCTTTCACTATGGCAGGATATTTTAAAAAAAATAATTAATATTTATGTTCCTTTCAGACAAAATTTCTTGAGAAATAATATGTATTATGGAACTGGAAACTTTATCTTCCTGTCAGACTTGATGCGGTAAAGTCAACTGAACAAGATAATAACATATCTCTTGTAAAGGTGGAGGGTGAGTCAGCGCACAGGGAAAGAAAGATGAAAGAAGCTTTCAATTTCAAATCATTTTGGAACAAGCAATGATGTGTTAGCCAATCTTAGCTGGCTAACATGATGAGTGCCAGGTCTAAGAATATTGCATACATAGGTAAAGTTTGATAAGTTGGAACTGAAACATAGAAAAGTCCCCCTAAAGATATTAAAACTATGCCTCTTTGGTACTATAAGGAATATTTTCATTCTGAGAATGGCACTTGATTATTATTAAAATATATTATCCATGGAATAAGCTTGAAAATAATTTAAAAAAAAAAGAATTAATAAATGTGATTTTTTTTTCTTAATGTTAAATGGGAAAAATCATTAAATACATTGGGGAGAGATTCAACAATATCTGAAATAATTAAAACTCTCACTATAGGCCTACTAAATGTTGTATATTTTTGGAAGTAAAGATTTGTCTTGGAAAGCTAATATATAAGTTTCATAAGCTTTCTGAACAGTGATTTCCTTAATGTTTCCTGAATATTGTGTATATAATGTAGGAAAAATTGCTGTGGTTAAAGTGGAACAGCATAGTAAATTGGATGATCTTGTTGCACTCTGCTGTGAATTTTCTTAAACAAGAATATACTTACTCATTTTCTCCAGTGACCTCATTACTCAAGGCTGTGAGTAGGTCAGCCTCTGAGAATTTACCTTCGAAGTCCAGAGCAGATCTTTAATTTCTTTTTCCTGTCTGTTAATCTCCACCAAACAGAATCCTCTTCAGAAGCTGAGGATCCACTCTATTCTTTCAGATAAACCTTTGAATATACTTTCTAGAGTTCACTAACCTGCTCTTAATTTTCCCTAATGCGACCTTGAATTCATTCAAAGGATCCATTCATTCAGAGCAACACCTTCAAATTTTAAATCACCCAAAGATTCCCCAGCCCCATATTAGTTCATGTAAGGTATATGGATAACAAAAAGCACTGTTCTTCATTCAATGGGAGAAATTTACCTTTGGGAAAACTAAGCAAGCAAAATGAATAATCAATTGGCTAAAATTAGATGTCTATAAAATGTATTTGTTGTGGTTAAAAAAAAAAAAGCTGTATGGTATTTATACACTGAGGAAGTATATGATAAATAGTGCCATGATTAATTCCTTCTTCCACTGTCATTAGAAAGCCAGAGTTTAATATATGTATGATTTTTTTCTCTCTCCTCAGCAATTACATCTTTTGCTATGATGGTAGCATCCAAGCCTCTCCTTAGTCAATGATGTTTTTATGGTTCTAAGTGTTTGGAGTTTCCAGTGTTTTGGTTCTTCCCCTTCTCCCCACTCCCCACCCTTCTACCCCCACCCCCAGTTTCTCTCCTAATCTATGGTGTAGGAGAAATCATTAAGGTTTTAGTTGGGTTTTTTCCTCCTTGTGAATCAGTTTTATAAAAAATACTATTATTCTACCTGAGGCTGCTCATCTCCTCTGGTGTCTTGTAAGGCAAAATGAAAGCTGACTGTCATTTTCGAAGCGGCAATGAGGAGAAGGCTACATGAAACAGTATGGCAGCAACAATCTGTTCATGGTTTTTCTTTGCCATAGAAAAGCCAATCAGGAAGGAGTAGGGGTTTTTTTATGAAGCAAAAGATATGATAAATATGTGCAGACTGTGTAAACTTTTTATATATTCTTTGTACAGTGATCTTCTGGAAAGAGAGTGGAGACTGTTGCAAATGAGTGACTACACAATTTTGATTTAGTAGCAGTTTAGAATTTCTTTGCGCCTTCACAGCAAGTCTGAGGATTGGATTGTGATATTTTAATACCACTCAATCATCAGTCGATTAACAAAGTGATTTGACAAAAATAATCAAAACAGCAACTTAGTTAAAGATCCGAAGATGGCAAGGTTCACTCTACTACTGCATGGAAGAAGTACATAAAGGGAAATTAAGCTATACTCGAATTAGAATGATTCACAGAGAGGTTGTGGAGAATAAGGAGGACCCTCCCATTGAGTCACAAGGTTCAGAGTAGACCCCCTTGCTTTCTAAGCTCCTTCTCAGAGAGGAGTCTAGGTGCAGCTAGGTCCAAGCTTAGTCTCAGACTTGGTCAGTGGTTTGTCTAAGGATATGTGTCTAGCAGCGGTATAAGGTTTATTCACAGTTTTAAAGTGAGACAAAAAGTGAGGGTTGAGCCTCAAGGAGTGAAGGGTTTCAGCCTAGGCTTCACCGTCAGTCTTCAGCAATGTACCTCCAATTTTCACAAATTTTAGAGTTTGTGAAGTCTGAGAGGCCTCCCACTCAGAGGGAGATACTGGTTGCAGCCCGCTGCAGTCCAGGAGAGCTCAAAGTGCCTCACTTAGAACCGCTGTTCTATAGGATCATGAGATGATTGGTTTCAGTAATTAGTAAATTTCCATCCTGACCACAATCCAGCTGGCTATTACTGGAATTCCAGTAATAATGGTACTGCTTTCGCTTGGGTTGTGACAATGGTACTGCTTCACATGGGTTGCAACCCAGGTGAGTCATGTTTCAAGGCTGTCAGAGGATAACTGATTGCTCCTGTTCTGCTCCCCACCATGAGCAGTCTACTGGTGTTTCTAGTATGGACAGTGCCTCTCCCCACCTCAGCCATACAGGAGTTTCTGGTACAATTAAGGGGCACTTAACTGACAAATTCCTTACACAAAGGCCAATGTCTGGCAGGAATTCTGGCAGGTCGAAGAGAGAAGGTGGTGGTGGCGGAATGGACCCCCACAATCCACACCATGAATAAAAGGGTGGGGACACACAGGGAGGAATGACTTTTGGATTTCATAAGTCATTAAGATAAGTTGTATTGCCTTCCCATTTTTGGACCTGTATAGAGAAAATTATATTTGTATGGGTTTGGTGAAAACTAATGGCTTATCTTCTCTGAATGGAAAAAGGAAAGTATACTGCAAAGTTGAGGAAGCACTAATTTTTTCTTCTTTTATAAGTTCTCCCTGTCTCTTTGTGATGTGTTTTACAGAGTAAGCAGACTTTTAGACATCTGTGGAAATCTGCAGGTGGTAAAGGTTCAAAGAGTTTCTGCGAATCCATTACTCTTTATTCTTATTCAAATGTTAGAAAACAAAAATGAAAATTGACATCTTTTCGCTGTCTTGTTTTTAGATGTCTAAAATGAAGGGGAACATAAAATGGCATGGGCTGTTAGAAGAAATTGAAGGACAGTATGTGGCTGTTCATGAATTTGATGATGTGGAATTCTAACTACACATAATGCTGTGATAGATGAACACCTTAAAAGACAGTTTATTTTCTTATTTAAAAGAAACCTTTTGGAAGTATTTTTAATATCCTTCTCTATAATCTCTTTGTCTACCTCTACCTACATACTTTATATTATTTTGTGTTTATATTTTTATATTACATCTATTCAATATCAAGTTTTATTTCACGTTCATATCTTTCAAATATTCTATTGCCTTCTCTGGATTATTTGAGTATTCTCATCTTTAAATAGGCTCAACTGAAGACTTGATATTCTGGAATTATTTTAGGAAAATCTAGAACAGTAAAATTTCCAGTTCTTTCTTCCGTACCTGCATAATTTGGATTAATATTTGAACTTCTAAGCATCTAGAATTAAAGCAAAAAATAAGTCAAACCCCTTTTTCTGTATTTCATAATCACGGTCCAACACACAGTTCAGAAGAAGGTATGTAAACTATCGGAGCTTTTGTCATTAATCTAATTAGGAAAAAACTAAGAATAGCTGAGACAGCAGAAGGTAAAAAGGAATAATTTCTATTTCATAAGAAACCTTGAAAGTTGCTTATTCAAATACTGAAAGAAATTCAATGTTAAAGTGAATGAATGTGTATTACTCTAGAAAAATCCTCCAAGTTTCAATGTTCAGAGGACTCAGATGTGAAAAACACAATTTTCCTTGGTCTACCTGATGCAGAAGAGAAGCTTGGATTTCTCTCCGCTTCATCTCATGTGAGGATCCTAAACACTAAGGAAATGAATGTTACTGGAGGGGCAGGGTTTTTCTTTGATTGGAGAACTTGGATATGAGGGGGAAATTTTGGTGTCATTTCATGTCACCTGGCATTTTTAAGAAAATGGTCTGTTCAGAGCTCCTGAGAACTCTGGTTTCTAGCACAGCACTTTGTTTATTTTATTTTATTTCAAAATGTTATGCTAGAGTAGTGGACCTATTTAATAATGGTAATTGCAAAATTCAATGTTTGAATTTCAATGTTATTGTTCTTTTCCAGGTTTTTATTTCTTCCTGCAAGGAAGGGCACGGCTGGTCATTTAAACGATACCGGTTTTGTCCTCTCTTGGATTAGTGACTTAACCATAGGATTTCATTTTGAAGAGGACTAACAGGTCTACTACTGCCAACAATAAGATGACCTGGTAATATTCAGAGTTCAAAGTTTAATTGCAATAGATCAATCATTGCAAAGTTCAAAGAGCATTATTAAGCAAGCTGCATATTCTAGGTCTTGAGGCAATATAGAATTAATTGTCAGGAAAACAGTGGAAAAGGAGAGAACTTTAATCTTCTTGTCCTCAGTGTGACATATGTCAAGTTTCAAAATATGCAACATGATATCATAGCTGCAGGAAGAGAGTCCAATTTAGCCAAGGAGAAGGTGCAAAGTGACCTGCTGGAGCTTTTTGGTTTTTATTTTAAAGTTACTAAAGCTAGTAATATTTAAAGGTGCAGTACCCAAATTTTCTTCCAAATTTTAGCTGCAAACTCTGAAGATATTCACTAATTCTTTTATTTTTCTCATGCTCAGATAATTATTTCAGAATATTAGTTATCTTTGAAAGTCCATAATAATGAATTCATAATTATGAATTAAGTTTGAGTTGATCTCAGTATTACAAAAGAAACTGCTATGTTTTTTACAAAGAATCACATCTCCCACACCTATGAATCTTCTGATGTATGTCTAAGCAAACTTTTAAAATGAGTATGCTGTGGATAATCATCAAACAAAGGTAGCCTCAATTAGTAAACCATGAAAGCTTTAAAATCCTTGACTTTGGGAATATAGTGACTTATCTTTGAAGTCTTGAAAGGGGAAAAATCTGAGAAAGAAATGCAATGATATTTTAATCAATTTTTCCTTTATTTACTTTCACTTTCTTTTGTTTTCCTGTCACCTGGGATTATCCATTGTGCATCAAACAAGCATTATGGGTTTCTAAGGTAAAATCCTGTGAATGACATCCCCCAGAAAATGAAAATGAGATGGAATTGTCAAATTCCTGGGAAAAAAAAAAAAAAAAAGAAATAAAAGTTATACACAGTTGTTCACACACCTTATGCAACCACATACAGAATTATGAATAATTTTCTAGTCTACTAACAAAGTTTTAGCTGCTGTAATATTTGACTTGCAGGTATCACTTTTAATGAATGATGGAGAAAGTCCAGAAGAAAGTAATATGAATGATCAGTGATATAGAATAACTCCTGTCTGAGGTACACTTGAAAAAAGAGAGGTCTTATTATTTTAAAAGAAAGATAACTAAAGCTATGACTTAATAATCACTGGAATTCAGTTGAGAGCCTGCATTAATATTCTAACATATTTTGCACAAACATATTGGTCACTCTAGTTTGTACTTGTCGTGGTTTAACACAGCAGGCAGCTAAACACCACCCAGGGAAGGGAAAATAATAGTGGTAAAAGAATATACAAACCAAGTGATGCATAACGCAATTGCTCACCACCCATTGACCAATGCCCAGCCTTTCCCCAAACAGCATACCCACTCCTTACATGGAATATCCCTTTGACCAGTTTGGGTCAGCTGTCCTGGTTGTGTCCTCTCACAGCTTCTTGTGCACCTTCAGCCTCCTTGATAACAAGGCAGTATGAGAAGCTGAGAAGTCCTTGATTAGTGTAAGCACTGCCCAGCAACAACTAAAACATTAGTGGATTATCAACATTATTCTCATCCTAAATCCAAAATACAGTACTATACCAGCAACTAGGAAGAAAATTAACTCTATCCCAGCCAAAACCAGGACAGTACCAAAACCACAGCAGACGGAAGCTGGGACAGACGAAATATTAACCAAACCCTTACTCTTAATGTTGAGTATGCTACTTCATGTTCACGGGCATAAATTCAGTGGTCTTTTACTAGTTTTAGTTTCTTAACTGAGAACCAATGTGATCACTGTATGAACATTTTTAGTCATAGAATAGAATATCTCTAATATCTCACAACAAAGTCAGACCAGACAGGTATAAAACATTTGTGGATTTGGGTTAATCTAACTTATTTGCCTTCACACTAAAATGGATTTACAACATCAATTACACCTGAGAAACAGTTTAAGAAGCAAGTATGTTAAGCTGTTGATGACTTCCTCTCAGATGAAATGGGGCATCTGACTTCATACGTTTTTTTAGTTTCCTGAGAATGGTTTAAACACAATAGTTCAAACTGGTTTGTTTGACTTTACTTGGAGGCTAACTCAGAGGAAAATATCTATTCTCAGCCTCTCAGTAGATTGTAAAAAACTGCTAGTAAATATTATCTTCTTAAACCAGTCTTAAGAGGAATTCACTTAGGTCTGCTGGGTTATGAAGGGTGAACTCAAAGGTGAGAAGTTTATATACAGCAGTGGAACACAGAAGAAATGTTCCTAAGTGCTACAATAGGAATGGACGAACCATGACACCCAGTGGGTGGATGACAACAGTGTTTCAGTTGCAATGCTTGATTTTAGGATCAAGAGTTTACCATGGCTGTTATATGGCTTGAAAGGAAATGTATTAAAAACCTTCAAGTATGTATAAGGTTTCAGGAATAAAAGAAATATAGATAAGATTCCTTTTTCCTACATATAGGACAAGAAATAGTGGGCATTTGTTTCATCAAGAGAGAAACATGCTTCCTGACTTTTCAACTGGAAGACCTGTGTCTCTGTGAGGATTCTTCCTTCTGCTATATGTTTCAAAACTGTGCAACATGAGAATGAGTAAAGCTTTCAAAGGCTCTGCCTCTACAAAGGCTATGGGGCACACATCATGTTGCATAGTCATAGGTAACTTGATGATGAGAAGATCTCATAGGTCATGTGTAGTGTTGTAAATGCTAGAGTGAACTCCTGTGACTTACAGAAAAGACAATCCCTTGTATCCATTCTCAAGGCTGTCCCTGCTTGACAGTGTATTGGAAATGTAACATGAAGGCCATAGAAACGAAGCTAGTTGCATGTAATCTAAGCTAGTTTATTATTATGGAAGTTGTTCTCAAGAACAGCTTGTTATGTCGGTGTAGATGTAGTTAGCCTTGCCCAACACATTGTGACAACCCTTAAGAAGCATCTACTTAGTGGAGAAACTTTTAACAATTATTGATCATGAATGAGCCACTGGAGACATAAAAGGCTGTAAAAGACATTTACACAAGGTCTGTATTGTCATTTAAACAGTAAAGACACGTTTTTCATGGCACATTGCACTTGAATTAGTAAAAGTCTTGTATCAATTTACTTGTCTAAACAGGAGTCAATAGTCAATTTTTCTCTGGAAATATGGCTTCAGTTATTTATACTATACATTTCATCCATGTAGTGTAAAACTACAGTTTGAACTGACTTCCCACAATATCACAAATTAAAACAAATAAACAAACAAACAACAGAGTGAGAGAAATGTATGTTCAATACTCAGTGTGTTAACTTTATAATACCAAAAGGAATATAAACTATAATAATTTAATCAAATTTTAATATTATTTTAAGAGCCCAAACAGAACTTGGAAAAATATTCTTTTGACAGTATTTTTTAAGCCTAAATATACATTAATTTCTGAGAATTAGTGTACTTAAGTAAGAAATCTATTCCAGCTGAGTACTCTTTCTAAGCTTGTTTAGGCAGAACATGTTTGCAATAAAGTTAGAACCCCTCTCCTCCTCAACAATTAGATTTGCAATGGTAAAGTTAATGTAAACCTAACTCTAAACTAATGATGTGTCTGTAGAAAGTATTTTAAAAGGCATTATACACTGAGTCTGTTGTTTGGAAGTGGTTATTTGAATTATGGGTCATTTATGCAGTGTAGAAGCTTGTAAAAAAGCACAAGAAGACCCAAACTCAAACCTGGTTTTGTTTTTTGACTCTGATCTAATCATTAATTAGGGTAGTTTGAAGTTTCAGTAAGGCACACAGAGACCATTTTAGAGGGTGTTTTAAATGCTGTAATTAAATTGTAGGAGCAATATTCTCAAAAAATAAAAATCTTAATGGAAAAAAAATCTCCATATACCTATTTGGCCAACTGCCTTCTTGTTTTACCTCCTATTTTCACAGCTCTGACATGTAGCAGTGCATATTTTAACATAAAATAGCAAGTCAGAAACTCTGACATGCTGTATATTTATTCTTGTGTGAAGTAAAACTTTTTTTTTTAATAGTACAGATGATTATATCTATTTTTTTTCAAATGGAGTGTTTCTTTTAAAGTGTAAGGTTTATTTTCACACTTCTGATTGCCAGAGAAGCAGGAAACAGAGTGCTGTACATCAGACATTTAAATCCAGACATTATGCAATCATGATAACAAGGATTAATAAAGATTAATTTAGTTCCCACTTAAAAACCCTGGTGTTTCAGAAGTGCAACTGTCTAGCTTTTAAAAGGGGAATAATTATAATTTCCTTTTGAAATGTACCTCTTTGTTGCATAGTAGAGGGTTGTCCATGATTTGAAGATTATTTGTGCCAAACTATTCTCTAGCAACTTACTCTTTAAGACATGGCTGTTCAAATAAAATGACAATTAAAAAAAATCTATACTTTGAGTAGCTTATTGCTGTTTCTTAGGTGCATGGAACAGATTTTATTTAACTGCAATGTAAAAAAAAAAAACAAAAAAACAAAGCATTTTCTACATTGCTCAAAACTGTAAATGATACAGACATAATTTCCAAGGACATTAATTTTAACAGTTCAGTAATTTGAAGAAGATAGCTACTGATGAATATAATAATAATTGTGTTCTATTAAAAGCACTCTGGAAAATAGGATTTCTGTATAACTGGATACTCTGAGAATATAACAGGTGGCCATAGTAATAACATGTCATGAGACCTATGTATACTTGCACACAGAAATGCAAACTTTCAATTTAAAGTCTTCTGCATTATATCTTTAAACATAATTCCTTTGGATTAAATGCTGTTACATACTTTCAATTTCAAAATATTGCTGTAGTAGGTGCTATTTACCCTGTCCCCACAAGGAAAGTAGCAATATTTTTTATTTAAAGCAGTTTTGCAAAGATGGTCACGTTTCTTTTAAAAACAAGAATGAACAAGTGATCCCACCAACTGCTGGGATTTGAGGTTGGCAATGTAAACTGAAAAATGTGTTTCCTTCAAACAGTACACCTAGACCTAGAATACATCACCTTCTGTGGGGCTGTAAGATATTCTGAGATTTTTTTCTTGGAAGTAAGGAACCTGGACTCAGGACTCCTGATCTGTCAAGGCAATAGGATGTGCTAGTGTGGGTTCAGAGAGATGCTGTATTGAGGAATACTGACCTATTAAGTAAATTTTTGGCTATTAGTTTATAAAAAACAGATTTCTCAAAAGGTTGATAAAACCCTAGTGTGTTCACCCTGTCCTTACCCTTGTTCTTGAGGAAAACCAAAGAAACATGAAATTACCACCAGATTCTGCGTTGACGCTAGAGAAACTTGGTAACTGACTTGCCATGAATTGCCAATAGCTTTAATTCTGCAATCAGCACTGCGATCAGCAGTGGAACACAGATTTGGGAAATTGAGGTAAAAAGAGGAGGAAAACCACCTTTAGCAGTAAGAAAAGGCCCATGACAAATCGATGTCATGTCTTTTGCCTTATGCAACTATCTAGTACCTACAGAAGACCACTGCAGAAGTCTGAGGCACAGCATGCTTCTCAGACTGTTTTAATCTCTTGATAGTAGGATGGTGCAACTAAAATCTTTGAATAAAACCCAAGATGTTAACAAATTATCTGTAGTTGGCTCACAGCTCTCAGTTTGACACTGATTTGGTGTTGTTTCCCAATGTAAGGGACTAGAAGCCTGTCTCAACATTGGTGGCAGGCAAGCTTAACCACCAAAGCCTAATCACCACGGCAACTGAGTGGGGCAGTTTCAGCCCATTGGGTCCCACCCCACAGGAATGTGTGGCTTGTTGTCTTGGATTACACGTCCTCTGTGCATGCGCCCAGGCCCAGAGTTAACTGACAATGGGGAGGGGGCTCGGACCCCCTAGAACTTTCGAGCATCCTCTTAATGACAGTACTGGGCATGCGCCCCACTGCCGAGTGGGAGGTGTGGGTATGCAAAAGAGTCATCAACTATGCAAGAAGACAACCCTATAAAAGGGGAACCGGCAGAGACCACGAGGGAGCGCCCAGGAACATCTACCCTCCAGCAGATTTGAAGATACATCAGGCGCATCGGGCTGCAACAGCCCCATGGATCGCTCAGGCCGCATGGACAGCACATAGACCCGTGGTGGTAGCGATCACAACACTTCCGTGCCGTTTGTTTCCCCCCATATTGGAGTTAATCAGAAGTTAAGCCCAGCCGCCCCCAACCTCCCAGAATTATCTGAGGTCAGTTGGAAAGCAAGGGGGTTTAACCTCTGCCAAATTGTTCAACCCAATAGTGGATCGTGACACCCAAGTAAAGGAGTCAGGAATTCCGACTGAAAAACAAAATGAAACTGAGAAAATGTAGTTTATATCTTCAGAAACACAGAGGTGTGAAATGTTTTCTATAAGTCTATGCCTACAACAAAAGTTTTATTTTTAGTTTTACCTAAATTGGAAAATGAATGCCATTCTAGGTTGTCTGTTTCCATCCTGGTGACAGCAGAACACATTAAGCATTTCAGAATGAACTTCCTTCCCCAAATTTCTTGGGATTTTCCATGCTTTTGGAAAGAGTAAAGGGATAGACAGATAGGCAATACTGAAAGAAAGTAAAGAATGAAGTAGAAAATCCTAAAGTAGTTTGGCTAAATACATAACAGGACAGAAATATAGTCAAATAGGAACCACACTAACAATATCCACTCCTTGCACAGTATGTTTTTTCCAAAAAGAAAGATGCAGCCTTCATGTAGATGTACCATTTCACTGGTAAATAATATGAAAGAGCTGCAAGTACTGTCTGACAGAGGATGCCAGAGCACTGCTGGTGCAAGTCCTGGCCACCTGAGCCCGAGACAACAGCACTGGGAGAGAACTTTTGGGGATAACAGTTAATGAAAAGAGACTCTTCAATTCTCCTGCTTTTTGACTACTGTGATGATCTAATCCAAGGAACTGGGAAAGGATTAATTGTCTGACTTTGAACTGATATGCACTGTGTAACATTAACTTCTGCAAAGTACAGTTACAACTATCTTAGGTCAGAGATACTGAAAACATTAATTTCCTAAAATTTCTTCTGTTTACAAGGAAATAGAGTTATGTACTTTATTAATATGTTGGTCATCAACAACAGCTAGACCCTCTGTTGTCTTTCTTCCTATCTAAACAGTCACAAAAGACCATGCTATTTTTGTCAACTATTTGAGATAAAAAGGAAAATAATACCATGAACAGGGAAGCAAAAACAAAAACAAAAAAAAAAAAAAAAGAAAAGAAAAAGGAAGAAGCCTCAGGAACAGAAAACCATTGTATCAGTAAAAAAATATAAAAAGCAAAAAAAAGAAAAAAAGTCCTACTCCATAAAAACAAAATGTGTATTGATGGTGGCAAGAGAGTTAGAATGAGAAGGAGCAAAACTGAAATACAGCAGAACTGAAGACAGGATTATTTTGTAAAACAGCAGAGATTCACAACCACATCAGGAAGAGTCAAATCTGCATTCCTGAAACCTGCATGTTAGAAAAAATTCTCAGTCTGACCCTAGAGCCGATTCAGGAGGTTGAACTTTCTGCTGTCTGCTAGGAACAAGGCAATGGATCTTGCTAAGGTACACCTAAGGTTTAAATGTATATAATAGCAGGGAAAATGCTACTAACTGCATTGCCAGTGGGATAACGGGCACTGTAAGAACGAAAGTGTGAGTATACCCAGCTGTAGAAATAGAAGCTCAGGAGACTTCCTAGGGACACAGAAATAAAGAGATTTTAAAGATTAGAAGCCATCCCATATTAAAGTTATGAGAACAGTTTAGGGATATTTGATTACTGGGATAAAAGAATTTTTAAAAATGTACTTTTTTCACAATGGGCTCAATCTGTGTTCCTGGGAAATAACTTCCTGGAGTGAAGGTTGCTATAAAGAGCCTGACACTAAGGCATGGCAGGAAGCAGTGTAGACATTCCCTGATGAGGACTTTTGAGGTTTCTGAGTTGTCCATAAAGGGTGGATTATGATAATGCTATGGATAATATCAGTTAACAAAATGTATTAAAATTTATGAGACCACAGTGCAAGGACTACTAAAAAGAATTTTTATTATAAGCTTAGGAAGGACAAATTCTATACAGTAATCATCATGGGATGACTATGATGTGCAGCTGAAAATGACTGTGGTTCTAAAACACATGATCTCAGTAGTATCTAGTTACAATAAAAATTATTAGTAATATTAAGACCCTGAAACCCAGAGTCTTGAGGAAGAACTAACCCCATCTTTTTCCTGAAAATAACAAAGTAAATCTTTTCCAATTTCTGAAGTTAATTTGTATGAAACCAAAAATCTAATCGAAGAAAAAGTTGGTGAATATGACAAGCTTACAGTGAGACCTGAAAACAAATGTGTCTCTGCACTTATGTGGCCCCTTCTGAGTCCTCTCCATCTTTTCTGTTGAACAATTTTCAGTGATTTCCTGCATTAGATTCCAGACAATATTACTATGAAATTGTATTGTTCCTCTCCTATATAGCTTACCTTCACCTTCAAAATTCTGCCAATAGAATTAGCATATTAAAAAGTCTGAACTAATTATAGTTCAGAGGGAAATATATTTATGGAACATACTACCTGTGATCCCAAAGGACTGAATTTCTTGATTCACTGAGCTCCTCACTGTTTCTCTAGAACAGAATCATAGAATCATAGAATGCTTTGGGTTGGAAGGGACCTTTACAGGTCACCTAGTCCAACCCCTCTGCAGTGAGTAGGGACACCACTAACTAGATCAGGTTGCTCAGAGCCCCGTCCAACCTGGCCTTGAATGTTTCCAGGGATGGGGCCTCCACCACCTCTCCGGGCAACCCGCTCCAGTGTTTCACTACCCTCACTCTAAAGAATTTCTTTCTTATATCCAGTCTAAACCTACCCTGTTTTAGTTTAAAACCATTACCCCTTGTCCTGTCACAGCTGGCCCTACTAAAAAGATTTTCCCTGTCTTTCCTATAGGCCCTCTTTAAGTATTGAAAGGCTGCAATCAGGTCTCCCCGCAGCCTTCTCTTCTCCAGACTGAACATCCCAAACTCTCTCAGCCTGTCCTCATAAGAGAGGTGCTCCAGCCCTCGGATCATTTTAGTAGCCCTCCTCTGGACCCGCTCCAACAGTTCCATGTCCTTCTTGTGCTGAATAAATCTAAGGAGTTTTATCTCCTTCCTTTCTCAAAACCCAGTGAATTCAATAGATGACATTCATCTGATACTGTAAGTACAAACTCTCATACACGGCTGGTGCTGAGTAGCATAGGGTGAGATAGACTCTAAATTAGTGTTGATACTCCCTCTATTGTAATACACGTTAACGAGATTTGCTCTCAACAGAAATGGTGTATGGAGGAACCAGACACTAGCCAAGGCTAGCTGAGATGTGGCTAGATTCTGGTACGGAACAAAGACCTTAAACTCAATTTTGTGTGTAGGTAATGTTAGTGGGTATAGATGTGATTAATCAATCAGGAGTCTTGTATGATTGTGACATCCTAGAGTATATCACATTTGTATTTTGTATTTGTTTCATAGTTTGTCTGCAGTTTTGTCTAAGTACCTGGATGTTCACTTGCTAAGTATTATATATTACTATTCCAGTTCTAGAGAAAAATGCATTGCTTTTACAGTAAATGGCAAGTACTAGGAATGTGGGAAGATCAAGACAGAAAAACAATACAAAAATAGTCTGAGTCTGATCTAGTAAAAATTGGGACTACTTGTGTTCCTGTTCCGTAAACAGACTTTTTCCATCTGTGTAGTCTGAAAACCTGGTTCATTTAACTGAGTTCAAAGAATCAGAATATTTAATTTTTCTGTTTAATTTATACATTAATATGAAACTATATAAACTTTCATGAATGTGTGTGTATAGTGTTTATGTAAACACACACACACACATATATATGTACACACATATAAATCTAATACCTTATTTAAGTAAAGCATGTTCTATTCTCTCGCCCTTTTCCTGCCTGGCTGCCGGCTGTTGCTTCAGAATGGCATAGGTCTCCTATAGCTCCTGTGTCCTATCTGACAGCCCCATGTGAATGCTTCAGAGGAACATGTTAAATGCCACTAGATGTGTATGGCTAGTCACATTAAGTGCACTGTCAATGTCTTCAGTTAACTGAACTTTTTTTTTAATTTTCCTCTGATGTCACCTCTGGCCTCACTTGTATTTACCACTAAGCAGCTTTTCAAAGCTAGATGGATTTTTGTTGTTGTTGGATTTTGCTATTTTATTTTTATATCCTGGGTCAATGTATTTTTAACTCCTGAGTCATAAGTATTTGGTATATTTAGTTCTATATTTGGGTGTACGTTCAGCCCCATTTATGTGGACTAATGACAGCTAATGCCAGTGTGAATGTTAATCCTTTTCCCTATGATTGTGATAGTCTGATAGCAGAGACCATGGCTGATAATGGCTTTTATGGCTTATAATGGTTTAGTGGTGGGATGGCAGGGTTAGTTTAACTGTTGGACTTGATGATCTTAAAGGTCTTTTCCAACCTAAACAATTCTATGGTTCTATTCTATAATTCTATATAACTGACCACTGTATGTGGCATAAGGAACTAAAAAGAGTATACTCAAAGTTGTGTCTCTTGATGAGCCAGTAGCAGATAGCTGAAAGACCTGGAATGCTACAGTGTCAATGTTTTCAATACTGATACCTGTTCCCCTAGTTTTTATTTTAATGTGATGTTATAAATAGAACATTTTTTAAATCCCTTTTACAATGGAAGACGGATACTTAAATACTCTTGCTTTTCACTAAAATTGTGAGCTCCTGCACACGTCACTGGGAATCTGGGTATTACAATTACATAATTCTAATATTTATTGTAGCTAATGAAAAAAGCTCTACTGAATTCCTGGAAACAAGATTGTATAGCCAAAGGACAGAACAGACAGGCTTTCATTGCATCATTTCTGTCATAGATTCAGAGAGATCTACCTACAACAGATTGGTTTATTCATCAAAGCTACCTGTCTACAATTCAGAATAGACTCTACAATATATTCTAGCCATATGGTTTGAAATTGCATATTTTAAAAAAGAAAACCAAACAACCCTTCTCCTCACTTTTAGTAAACATCTCAACTAATGGGAATTCCACATTTTTGCAAGTCATAGCATTGTCTATAATGTAACCAACACTTTCGTGTTTCTGTGACTGGTTGCCTGGCCTTGACATGAGAGAATAGGGAGCTGTGGGTACAGTGACACTTTGGGAAGCTCAGCACAGGCAGAACAGCCAGCTAGAAGGTCCCTTAGCTTCTGCATGCAACAGCTATGTAGTTTGATTTCTCTTACTTTCAACCATATGGTCTGCTGTATTTGACAGTCTGTCCTGAATTCCCAGATTTTGGGAAGTAACTGTGAATAGGTTTTTAGGACCAGGGAGTCACCAGTGTTTTCAGCTGGGCTCATCCATAGAAAAGAAAAATTACTCCAGATGAAGAGCTCTACACCATTTATAAATAACACACTTTTTCAGTCACTCACATTTTAACTTGACATTCATCATAACTAATTCTTAGTTATGATGATTATAATTAGCATTGCAATTACCCAGAATGTAAAAAAGCTCGACTAAGTGGGCTGCTTAATAGTCATTGTGTTAACTACAATAAAAATTGGCATATTACATATTTAACCACAAAGTTTTAGAGGTACCTCTGATTATGAAAGTAGCTCAGTAATTATTAGTTAGGAAGTGACTGCTGGGTGACATATTATTTTCAGACTAATCGCCTTCCAGAAATGATGCTTCTCTTATTATTATTTTTTATAGCACTCTAAAGGTGGTCATTGCTTTGCAATAACTATGAAAACAAGCTCACTGTGCAGAAGATCTGGCAATTAAGTAGACAAAATGAAAATAAAGGAAGGACAATAGAATGTGACTGAAAAAAATTAAGCATACATATGCAATTAAACAAATATATATGCACAGACACCGACAAAGTGTTTTATTGCATCATATCAAGATTGCTTTCAGTATTTGTCCCTCCATATGTCGGGTGTCATTTCCTCTAATCTGTGTTCTTCCTTTCATGCTCTTAAGTTTTTTAAGAATTCAGTTTTCTAGGGCTTCAAAATAAAATAAAATTTAAACAAAATCAAACATGATTTCATTGTAATTAAAGAGGAGGGACAGACAAATTTCATCTTTTTACTGCCAACTGGTAAAAGAATTGTATGTCTTAAAAATGTTAACTTTGTCATTCATAGACATACCTTAAGTGTAGCTAGAACAAATCTCTAGATAATTTAGAAAGAAAAATAATGGAAAAAATAATCAAACTTCATACATATTCCCTACTGAGTGAGGAAAATGTGGTTTTGTCTTTAGAACACTAAGGACAAAATCTCTTCAGTGGTAATGTTTTAGTTATCAGAAGGCATAATCAATTATTTTTCTTCAGTAAGCTTATACTATCAAGTATAAAAGGGTGTGATCAAAATACTAGATTTAAAACCCTGAACTTTGGGGTGTGCAAAATCTGATTTCTGCAGCTTGATTGCACCTCTATAACTTATGGAACAAAGCTACATGCAGAGTTTCTAAGTTTTTGGAAGCATTTTATTCCCCTTTTCCTTCTGATTTTCTGTAGGCTATTTCTCTCTCTTTTGGTCTGTGATGTATTTGCTCAGGTGTTTCCCATTTTTATGGCAGTGTCAATTAACTCCCTTAAATTTGCCCCTGTTGCTCTCAAAATGTCTTGATGTTCCCTTTGAAGCCTCCCTCTCCATTATCCACCATTTTCAGCATCAGAGGCTGACCTCAGTGAGAGGAAAATTTGCTGCCAATAAGCCCTGCCCTGCTAGTAGATGTGTGTTTAGATGAAAGAAATGGAATTATGAAATGAACCTAGAAAGCAGCACTAGCACAGTCTAAGTACTCTAGACAAGAGTCAGAAATAACTCAGATCCACACTTACGCTCCCAGCATTCAGAAGTGTTTGGGTGTGGGGTGGGGTTCAGCCTCCAGTTTAGTAATTAAAGATAGTGTTATGAACATTTAACATTACTTTCCTTCTATGATTTTGAGTGAAGAAAGGGGGGAAAAGTAAGAAGATTAAATATTTTAGTCTTAAAGACTTTTAAAAATTCCCTATTCTACCTGTGTAAAAGAAAATAGTAGCAAAAAACCAGCAGTCATCTTAAATGAAAGTTTCCTATAAAGAAATTAAGAGAAACATGAGTCATTTAGGGTTGCCTTGATTGTTTTTTAACCAACCTGTAGGAGCTCAGAGTTGGAGAACTGGCATAAAATTGAATGCAATTGTGTCTGGTCTGACTTTTTCCTCCTGAAATGACCAATGCCTTACTATCTAGTAAGTTTTACAGATTTTCCTTCTGTTTCCATTTCTCTAACATGACTTGTTCTTTTCTGAGAGACCCTGATGGTGAACTAGAGACAAACTTTGGGTTATAGATGATTGATTATGGGATATTGCTCATATAAAACATGACATTTAAATGAGTTCTTCACCTTATTTCTAACAAAAAAAAAATCCTTTCCTCTCCTACTTCATGCTATGAATCTGAAACAGATATGTAGATTGCATGGACTATTATTACACTATTTAAGACATAAAAGGTATGATGTCTTATTAAAACTCTCTGGCACACAGCTGTACAGTAAAACATGCCACATATAAAGTGGCACACTTAAGATTTTATTACTGGGGAGAACATAAGTCATGTTGTTAAAGAGGTAAATTCAGAACAAAGCTCCTCTGTTTTAGTTTTTATTGCTCTCTAACATACTTGTTGCGTGATCTTAACTGAATCACTCATGATTAAAATTAAGTAGGTCTAGTAGCTTCTCACTTTTAAAAGGTTTGATTCCTACCACCCTCCTGCTCCTTGCTTCCAACCACAAGCTATTGCCACATACCTTGCACCAACTCTGACACTTTTCGGAGCCTGCCATCAGCTGATTTAATTTCTTAGCCTTGGAAAACACTTGCTACAGTCAGCCTGAGCAACTGTTGTGCAGGCTTGCAGAAGGTACTAGTGGAAGCACATGGGAAAG
>NW_009259681.1:797965-803924 GCF_000687185.1 Egretta garzetta
CGGAAGAAAGGAGCAAAAAAAGAAGCAGGACCTTCCTCTGTTATCTTTTAACAGTTAAGGCTTTGCCATCATTACATAGCTTCATTCTTTCAGAGCTCTTTATCTGCCACTGACTTTGAGATGGAGTATCTACAGCATGCCAAAGCACTAAAAGGATGATAAATCTGTTGTTTTCAAGATTACTAAAATAAGAGTAATATGGAGATGAATAGAATAGGAACAAGAAGTTGTTAGTCATAAGCCTGTTGGGTAAAATATTGGAGTACGATTCCTCTTTCCAGAATTGTTTCTGCTTCTTCACCCAACAACTAAGTTTAATACAGATCTTGACCAAGGACTATTTGACAAATTTTCTGAGGGAAATCGTGGAATTCTGGAAAGTATCCCCACCTAATGGGGATTAAACCATGCATGAATATGGAGCTTCTGGAATTTGAGTCATTAATGGATTTTCTAATTGCTGATGTATGTTCCCAGTTCTTCCCCATTCTCACTACAAAATACTTAGAATACACATGCATTCTCTGTATTTATTCTTACTATTTAAATTCATTCTTACAGATAAAATATATCACTTCCACAAGTGAATCACCTAAGTATGCCAGAAAACACGTGTGAAATATATTATTTATCTTCTTGCAACACAAGGTAGAATTTTTGGGCTTGCTTTCCCATTTGTTTACCATTTAATATGTCTAAGTATAGAAAATCAGTAGACTGTGTCTGACAGTTTATGTATTTTATCTCAGCTTCATGTTTCATTTTGTTTTGTGAGTGAAGATATTTGCTGTTTGTTTTTAGAGAAGAAACTTTTATGATTGCTCTGCTGCTTGGTTTTCTTCCCTCCTTTTCTTTCTCCTGGATTAAATCTCTAGTATGATTTCCCCCTCCCTTCTCTTCCCTTCCATTCTCTTCCCTTCCCTTCCCTTCCCACAACTAGACAAAAATATAGGTTTTGCTTTTTTGAAAGGAGCATGATGCTGTCTCTAATTTAACATATTCTCTTAGGTAGTGATGTAAAAGAGAAGAAGGATGTGGGTAATGAACAACTAAACTGAGTAATTTTACAGATTTAATTATCAACACATCTCTGTTCAATAAGACAGTATTGCAATTGCAAAGCTTACATCATCATGTTCTGTCATCAGTATTTAGGCTGACTGAGATCAATATTATATGTAATGTCCTTAGATATGTGTTGTTACTGTTCATCTTCTCAGTCTTTCTTTCAGCTTTCAATTACCTCTATTAGATTGTGCGATTCAGAACACAGCAAGAGAAATGCACAGCCACTGCATTCTCAACAGGTAGAAAATGAGTGTCTCAAGCTGTGCCTGTTGTGTCCTTCCAGATTTCTGTCCTTACTCATTATCTTTTAAGAAGACATTTGCTGGTTGCCAGAAAGAATCTTACTTCATAGAGGAATGTGACTTCTGAAATACAATCAATGAATAATAAATGTCTGAAAGAGTAACTTTCATTACACCTGACTAATCTTGTTTAAAATTCCAAAGTACCTGTTGGATCTCAGAAGCTTTGGAGGACCACTTATCATAAAGTACAGCAGCATCTTTTCTTGAGGAGAATAAGTTGATATTTTTTAATGCTACATATATCTCCTTTTGAACACTTAGTTTATCTTGTAGTGTAATTTAGGTATCACAGAGTTTCTGGTCTGTGTTTAATAATCAAAGAAGATTCTCAGTTAAAAAGCACTGAAAAATCCCAATGCATTTAGACCTGGTATGTAAGCTGTACACCTCTGAAAACGGTGAAAAAAAATTTGTATACCTACTTGATTTCATTGTAAGTTCCACATTTGCCTTTGGGATCTTTCCACAGGCCAGGACAACTGGGTTGCAATGTGAGCATGCTGCTCATCATCCTTCCTTCAGCCCAGTCTGAGGATGTAGCCGAAGACTGCCATACTGTCAAACTATTTCTCTGCACTGGAGAGATGTAAGATCCCATATTTTCCTTCTTGTACTCTAAATAAAGGCCAACCTCAACGTCTGAATTTCTGAGTTTACCTAAATTTTGACATTTGGGAGGAAGGTTTCTTTTCAGGGACTTCAACAGACATTTGTGTTTTAGAGGAAGACACTCAATGTAAATTGAACACCTGGCAAAGACATGACTTGTTTGCCATTTTGGAGGTTGGAGTAATTCTAGAAGTCACTCAAATTCCTGGCTATACATTTGTTCCACTTTCTGGAATGGATTAATCATGTACTGCAACAACAGTGAATACTTACAGAATATCATAGAATCATAGAATAGGGACCTCCAAAGGTCATCTAGTCCAACATTCCTGCCATGTGCAAGGACACCTTCAATTAGATCACATTGCTCAGAGACCCGTCCAACCTGACCTTGAATGTTTCCATGAATGGGTTTTCTATCACCTCTCCGGGCAACCTCTTCCAGTGTTTCACCACCCTAATTTCTCCCTGTCTGTCTTATAGGCCCCCTTTAAGGACTGAAAAGCTGCAATAAAGTCTCCCTGCAGCCTTCTCTTTTCCAGGCTGCATAAGCTCAACTGTCTCAGCTTTCCTCATAGGAGAGGTGCTCCAGCCCTCTGACCTTTTTTGTGGCCCTCCTCTGCTCCAACAGCTCCATGTGATTCCTGTGCTGAGGACTCTAGAGCTGGATGCAGTACTCCAGGTGGGGTCTCACGAGAGTAGAATAGAAGGGTAAAATCACCTCCCTTCACCTGCTGACACACTTCTTTTGATGCAGCCCAGCATACGGTTGGCTTTCTGGGCTACGAGCATACGTTGTCAGCTCATGTCCAGCTTTTTTTACCAGCAGTGCACCCAAGTCCTTCCCAGCAGAGCTGCTTTTAATCCCTTCATCCTCCAGCCTGTATTGATAGTGGAGGCTTGCCCCGACCTAGGTGCAGAGGACCTTGAACTTGGCCTTGTGAGGTTCACACAGGCCCACCTCTCCAGCTTGTCCAGGTCCCTCTGGATGGCATCCCATCCCGCAGGTGTGTCGACCCCACCCCTCAGCTTGGTGTTGTCTGCAAACTTGCTGAAGGTGCACTCGATCTCACTGTCTGTGTTACTGATGAATATATTAAACAGCACCAGTCCCAGTATGGACCCCTGAGGGACACCACTTGTCACCAGTCTCCATCTGGACATTAAGCTGTTGACCTTTACCATCTGAATGCAAATGTACAATCAATTCCTCATCCACCAAACAGTCCACCCATCATATCCATGTCTTTCCAATTTAGAGAGAATCAGGACAACATAAGCCTTGAAGGAAATGCTATTAGTTCCCAATTAGAGATCATTGTTACAGGGTGCTTTATCCGTTAGCTGTTGTTAAAGCTTGTTGACTCAGACAATTTTGAGAAGTTATTTAAAAGTTGATACATAATTAATTTTGCAATTTACTTTTAGAAATATAATATGAAATTTGACCATTTGAGCATAAATTAAGAGGTGATATTCAAAGACTTAACGTGAAGAAATAAAACTATAAACAGGGTAATCATATAACATTGTGCCCAAAGACAAAACCAAACCTAAGTCAAAGTGTTATAATCATACACTTTAAGGAGAGGTTAGAATATTGAACAGATTATAGTAAAATAGCCTGTTTTGGATTAGGGCTGGGTACCTTGATAAATATATCATAATATTGTATCTAATGCTTTTTAAGAAATATAGATAATTTGGTAGACCTAATACAGAATTCCAGCTAAAGAAATTTTGGTTAGTTCTTCATAGCGTAAACAGGGTAAGAAGAAAGATAGAAAATAGGCTCTGTACAAAAAGAAATGCATTGGAGAACAGATTGTCGATACTTTTTAAATCAAGATATTGAAAAAAATTATCTTGTTGGAAACCGTTTCTCAATTTTACCTTAAAATAAGTAATGCTATTATATATTAACTTTTTATTGTATTATTCCTTTTAAATTTTTTGAACTTCAGTCTTCAAAGGAAAATTGTATGCATTAAACGAGGATACGTTATTCTACCCTAGTAACGGTGACAGAATTATAAAAAGTATATTTCATTTTGATGTACAGCTCTAACATACATTTCTTTCTGACAAGGATAAGGTCACCTGTCATAAAATTGTATTTGCTGTCCAAAAATTGATATGTAACTATTGAAAACTGTGAAACAGTTTAGAACTTAAGATAAGTGATAGAGCTGTTGACCTTTTCTTCAGTAGAGGTAATACAGATACCATCACCAATGTGTTTGTTCATTATTTTCTCAAAATATATGCAATGTTTATATTTGAAAATCAAAGATAGAGACTTCTGGTGAGTTGATTATACTTTTTTTTTTTTTTTTTTTTAAATTTGGACTTTATGTGTAGTGTACATTTGGAATATGCATATCCCATCATGGTACTATTTCTCTCTTGTCTTTCACAGGTCAATTGGGAAAAAAAAAGTGTTTATTGCTTCAGGTAGAGTGCCCAAGACCTCAGATCAATACTGAAAATGCAGGAAGACTCCACATATGCAGGGGGGTTTAAAACTGGGTTTTAAGTTGAACAGAGCAGACATGAGCCATAGAACATAAAGAATATGTAAGTTGGAAGATGTAAATAAAATTTACTTTTCTTTTTTTTGTAAACCAAGAAAAGACATCTGAAAGTATTAAAAGGCAAGTTTAAATTTAATAAAAGGAGATAATTATTTAGCCTTTGGGATCTTCTACCTCAAGTTATCATTGCGATTATAATGATTAAGAGAAAATAGTGGAAACTCGTACAGGAAAATTAGATCATCCATAATCTACATTAGACTTAAAATTCTAGAAGGAACACAAACCCCTGTTTCAGAGCCTGAGGTAATCCATTTGGGGGCTAGTAAGAAATTTCTTGTAAATTTCACGTTCCCTATATTTGTTACTGTGGAGTCTCTTTTACTTTTACTATGAATATATATTAGGTAATGAATGTCAGATTAAAAGGACCTCTGTCTTAATCTGCTGTATGAAGGAGGATCATAATGCCTATGTCACTTTGTTCTGTAGGGCTGAAACGAGGAAATTTTACAATTGGTTTGAGTGGAAGTAGGACAGAATTTCAAATAAGCATATAGAAGAGAGAAGTTAGAACTACCTCCTAGAGGTAGGGACATGCTATATTAGGTATCACCTAGGTATTATCACCTTGTTCTGTATTTCAGTACTGACTAATCAGCTTTGTTTCATTAGGACTCAAAGGTCTACCTTACGTTTTGCAACACTACACAACCTTCCCTCTGTCGATGTGGGTCAGGTTAGGGATCTTTTAAGGAAGCTGGACACCCACAAGTCCATGGGCCCCGATGGAATGCACCCGCGAGTGCTGAAGGAACTGGCAGATGACATTGCTGAGCCACTCTCCATCATCTATGAAAGGTTGTGGAGAACAGGAGAGGTGCCTGATGACTGGAAGATAGCCAATGTCACTCCAGTCTTCAAAAAGGGCAAGAAGGAGGACCCAGGGAACTACAGGCCGGTTAGTCTCACCTCTGTCTCTGGAAAGGTGATGGAACAACGCATTCTGAGTGTCCTCTCCAAGCAAGTGGATAAAAAAAAGATCATCAGGAGTACCCAGCACGGATTCACCAAGGGGAAATCATGCCTGACCAATCTGATAACCTTCTACGATGGCATGACCGGCTGGGTAGATGAGGGGAGAGCAGTGGATGTTGTCTACCTTGACTTCAGCAAGGCTTTTGACACTGTTTCCCATAACACCCTCATAGGGAAGCTCAGGAATTATGGGTTGGATGAATGGACAGTGAGGTGGATTGGGAACTGGCTGAATGGCAGGGCTCAGAGAGTTCTGATCGGTGGGGCTGAGTCCAGTTGGAGGCCGGTATCTAGTGGAGTTCCCCAGGGCTCAGTACTCGGCCCACTCTTGTTCAACTTGTTCATCAATGACCTGGACGAGGGGACGGAGTGTACCATCAGCAAGTTTGCTGATGACACAAAACT
>NW_009259681.1:804426-829311 GCF_000687185.1 Egretta garzetta
ATATTCAAAGCCTGCCTGGACAAAGTCCTGTGTAGAATGCTCTAGGAGAGCCTGCTTTAGCAGGGGGGTTGGACTAGATGATCTCCTAAGGTCCCTTCCAACCCTTGCGATTCTGTGATTCTGTGAAAACTCAACACTAATTCTAAAAAGAAGAGAAAAAAAACCCCTTTCAATCAACAGAAAAACAAAGTTATTCTTACGAAAAATCTTTTTTCTTCTTAAATGAATTGACTGTGGAAAAAAGTGCTCAGACTCCTAGTGTATGCATCCACCTTGATCATCTCACTAACTTGCAGATACAGGTAAATATTAGATAAGCTAATGCTGTCCAACTTTACTGAATATTTCCTATGAATTAATCTGGGAGAGGGAGGATTATGGAAGGAGCAGGTGGAGCAGTCCACCTATGTAAGGCATTCATCACTCCCAAGGGACTATGCAGAGCATGAGTAGGAAAGCTTTAACACCTAAATCCAGTCCTCCCAACCATTCTAAGGATAAAGATTAAAGGATGAAAGTCTTCTAAAAAGAAGGTAATGGCAACAGCTATCACATTTTGCATGATGTGGTCAGGATGATTAGGACGATTGTGCAGCAAGTAGGAGACAAACTCTAGCAAGATCTCAATCTTCAGGAGATTTGATCTACTTCTCAATAGTGTACCTTCTCGCCAGACCCCACTAGTTCAGTTCAAAGTGCAAGAATCAAAATATTGCCCTGCAACAAGAAAACAAGTAAGACAGACCTCAAGACTGGGTTCAACAGGCTTAATTTGTCTGGTCTTGCCTTGTTGCTTGGAGCTTTGTTTTAGCTTACTTTAACAGAGATTTCCTAACTACCAGGAGGCTATTACCTTAGCTGTTTTAGTTTTGCATAATTCTGGACTGGAACACTTACTGTTAAAATTTTCGATATAGATAACAAGTAATCATGCAGTGTAGAATGAACTGTCTATGACCCCCAAATAACGCATAAAGGAAGAGTAAGTGCCTGGGGCTTGAAGGATGGTTTTGGAGTCTCCAGTAAAAATTAACAAGTGACTCAACAGTGTTTAGCTGCTGTTGTCAATGGGCACTGTGGACTTGGGCAAAACTGATTTTAGGAGTAAGGGAAAATACAAAAAGAAGCATCTAACATAAGCAAAACAAAAAATAAAGCAACAGAGTAAATTTAGATGTAACACAGAGTTATAAATCAATATAAAAAAGAACAAAATTCTTGCTATAGAACATACTTTTGATGTGTTCTCCTTTTTACCCATAAGAAGATTATGAATATAACAATAGGGTTAAAAAAAGGGGGTAGGTCTGAGGGAGCATTCCTCGAGTATTTAGCATTAGGACCACGTTTGGATAAATAAAAAAACAATATCGGGAAAAGGGACCACAGCCCTACATCTCCTACATACTGCATTAATGCATTAAATAAAGCTTAGTATGGAATTAGTCATTGTCTTGGAGGGTCAAATTTTTTTGAACTTTCCTAGAGATCTGCTAGTCTGGATAATAAAGCACTCTGAGATGGTAAGTAGATGAATGTCCATCACAAGATAACAGTGCTTTCCTGTCTGAATTTAAATAGATTTAACTTAGGTTCCTAGAAAAGCTTTCAGGATACCTAGAGAAGTGAAGGATACTTGATTCATAGCTATTTTTCTGGCTTTGCTACATGGGTAGATTTAGTGCTGAAAATGTTGATGCTATTAAAGAATCTCTGTAGAACATACAAGCCTGGGCAAGCGGGAGTGACAGACACTGGTAGCACTTGGGATAGGGGAAACTTGAAGAGCTTAGAAACACAGGCCTGAAGGCTGTCTGGCATCCCAAACACTTTAAAAAGTATAACTTTGAAGAGATATCCTTTAATCCTGATAGATTTCTTCAGAAATATGCATGACCCCATGCTTTCAAATGTCTTTATATGGGCAGATTTTAGTTACTCTGTTTTTCCTATGTTCTCCTGGTTTCTATCAGCTTATGAACAACCATTGTCAGCATGGAAAGAAAAATCCAACCTACTGAGTAAACAAGCAATGCAAGTAATTTTAGGATCGATCCATGTAAATTCTAGATATTCCTATACAGCATAGTTGCCTGCACCTAGGGATGCACACATTGCCTTCCTATGTAACCTTGTGCCTTTAAATCTGTTCGCCTCCAATGAACAATCCTCAGATCTGATTGCTTCGAACTCTCTGCCTTTGATATCTTCACAGTAGCTACTCTGAGAAGCAGTCATACCTTGGATATCTTTACTTTACTTCATGCTTTAAAAAGGTTAGAGAGACGGGGCAGCAAGTGTGAGGTAGGGGGCTTGGTACTTATCTTGTTGAACTTTGTGCAACTACAAATACATTTTCAGTCTCCATTGCTGCTCATCTATAATTAGGCTAGGGGTATGGAACAAAAAGAAGAGGAGCTAAACAGCAGCAGCAATGCAAAAAGTAATTGGAAACATCTGATTAATGTCAGAAAGCATGTCAGGTAATAACTGAAGGAAAATAACTCAAATAAAGGCCAGTAAAAGTGCCAGTAGTTCTAGGCATTTGTAGGTATCCAATATATTTTTACATAAAAGTTTACAGTTGTATTAAACTCCAGCAGTGAATGAATTTAGCTACTTTATGTCACAGTAGCAGCATTTATCTGAAAACCAATGAATGTACTCTAGAATAGAAGCTTGCTTGGCTGAGGTTTTCTTTTATTTTTATTTGTAACATTAAAAACTTGTGTTTGACTTTTATTTATGCCCATGAGGTTTCCATTGCATCTTTTTTTCTCTGATTTCTTTTTCTCAAAAAACCCCTGCTTATCTATCAAAAAAAAAAAAAAGAATTGGAAACTAGAGAACTGCTATACTTAATTTGAAGTATCATTGATACTTATTTTAATGGCTTATTGGATACTAGCAATATTTAATTCTCTACAGTAGTTTTGATCAGTTATGTTAAATATTCTCTATTAGTTTAAAACATAACAGAAGTGGCAAAAGCACAGTTTTGAATGACAGGGCTTTGAAGAAAAAAAATGTTTATGGATCATTCCATCAGTAAAGGCTAGAGATCTAAATGAAATATAAACCACACACAGATCTTCACTAATGAACATTACTAAATCCAGACGTCTTTATCTTTTTATGGAAACAGAATCTATTCTGACAGCTGCCCTGGCACGTCAGCCAAAACTGTTCCAGTAATGGTTATTACTTCTTTTGCAGCATTCACTGGGTTAATTAAAAAAAAAAACAGTTGCAATGAAAAACTTTGTTTCATAATTCCATCTGGTTCAAACGTGTGGGTTTAGTTACAAAAAGCTGCCAAAACTCCGGCTATGACCCTTATTACAATATCTACAAAATTAATGATTTGGCTTATTATTTGAGCAAACAATGTATTTGAGCTTTTTCCTTTATTAATTCAGAAGCTGCCAGAACATACACCATGATGACAGATTTTCTGATTCTAGCCTCCGGTAAGAATCTTTCTACTGATTATGATGATGATGGCAGCACATCTCAGCCCTACTGGCTAAAAACACTGTTTTATAAATTATGAACAATATAGATGCTAAGAAGAAAGGAGGGAATTACAAATGCACCAGAATGATCTCTTAAAATAATCACTGCTGTAACACGATAGTAACCATATAACACTTTAAAAGTCTTTAAAAGAAAAGGTGGCGATAGGGATTAATTTCTTAATTAAATTAAACAACATTAGCACAGGACCCAATAATCTTAATAAAAAAGAGTGATACATGAATTATACAGTTGGTTTACCATGATGAGCTGGTGGACCTGCAGTTTGCTTCAATAATATAGGAAGATACAAAATCATTAAGTCAATCACAGCACAAAAATTATTCTGAAATATTGGCAGTTGACTTTAATGAATATAAATGATGGCTGCTAAATGTTGGTTTGTGTTGAAGCTAAAATGTATATTTCATAATGAGGAGATTGACATCCAACAGTGATTTAAGCTGCCAGTTCTAAAGATTATAAGTGAAAAGTAGAATAAATATTCAGATCACTTCTGCTGACAAAGCTGAAACCCCTTTTTTGTAGGATCAAGGTCTGAGATATTTTATAGCTGCTAACACTAACCTTGAAGTATCTAATATTATATCACACACATGTAAATCCATCTCATGTCCAGTTAACCTAGCTTAGCTGAGTTTGCAAGATTTCATTCTCACTGCCTAAAAATGACTTAAACCTGTACGCACTTAAAAGGCTGCCTCTGAACAGCAAATAACTTTGTATAAATGTCTCCAATTTGGAAGTCTTTAGTTGTTTTTAATTAGTACACTGTTTTTTCAAGGCATTTTTTTTTCCTTCTGTGTGTCTCCTAGCAGTAGCATATCTAATTAAATTATCCTTTCTTTGTGTGTGTTTCAAAGCATTCCTTAGTATATCAATAGGAGGGGGTGGATTTCCTGTTCACCACAAGAAAAATCCTGAATCCGTTTTAATATTTTCTGGAAGCTCCACATCTTTCCATATGCCATATTTTAAACAGAAGTAATTTAATTATCTCTGCTGTCTTATCTAAGTACATTTCAAGAAAAATATTTTGAATTTTTGACTGCAGCTTTAATAGACACTGCAGTGTGGCAGTGCTTGAGACCATAAAAAGACCTACTGCGTTCAGTTGCTAGAATAATGTTTTTACCATCTTCCTGTCTAATGCAAAACCTCCATTCAGAGCTTTATGTGACGTCTAGGATCCATAAAAAATGCCTATTAATAAGGTTGAATGTCCCCCGGTTGACCTGCTCCTCCCCTTGAACTCAGTGTCCTTCCATAGACACTGTGCAGTGTACATTTTTTAATCAACAGAAAAACAATTGGAAGATGGAAAGAACAGAGGGGTTTGCAGAGATGCAAATAGAGAGATGCATTTTTCTATGTGTACTTTGCTAAGAACAATTGGTCTTTCAAATACACAAACAATAGGACTGACTGAATTTCCACACTTCATTTTCTGTGGAAAAAATGGAGTTTTGCACAATAAGGCTCTTTTAAAATTCAAAATACCTAATTTCCACAGAACTTGTAAAAAATCATTTTAAAACTCCTGAAACTCAAAAAAAGCAGAACACTGCTGCCTCTAAGTTTTAGATTTTAATAAGAAATTGATGTTCTTGTTAACAAAAACAAATCAGAGCAACGCAAAAATAAAAATCTTACTAGCTGTAATAAATAAATGTGTGTGTATGTGTATATATATATATAAAAGTTTCTATATTAACATTTCAAAACTATAAAACTCTTGTGCAAATCTTTCATTAAATGGAATTTAACACAAGGAAAGATTATACATGCATATTACTAAATTACTGATTTTATATCTTCCAATCATAAACATGAGGTCCAAATATGACACAATATGAACATTTGTTACCAGGAAGCCTTCCAATTTCAAGACCTGATATTTTCAGGTCACAGGCAGTATAATTCTTGATATAACTGTTGTTACATGCTGTAAGTGGCCTGGTGAACAAAGGGCAAAGTTAGGAATGGCTGGATGGCAGAAGTTTTCTGATTAAATCTGTAATTGTCAGTTTATAATGAAAAGATCTAGACACCAAGTGCTAAGACACCAAGTTAAACCCAAACCTAGAGATAAACCTGTCTGAGTTTTTTGTTGGTTTAGCATTCTCTTCACTTTTTCTATTTCTCTTTTTATCTTGAGGGAAAGGAGAAATCAGGGAAGGAAGCTGTATGAAGACTAACCTTGTGTTACTTATCACTATGACTGTTTTCTCCGCTGTAGTCATCACGCATTTCAGAGTAAAAAAACATATTTTGATTATTTGAATTTCTTTTTTTTTAAACTTTGATTTTATAGGTGAACTGTCAATGCTGCAACAGATACCTGCAACATGTCTTTGATGCACTGACATTTGTGTTTAATAGGAACGTATCATTAGAATGTCATGTAACCACAGAACTTCTTTCCTGTAGAGAATACATGTGGCAGGACCTGGATTGGAAGGTATTTTTCAACAGGGTTTTTTTTGTGTGTCTGATTTTTAATTGCAAAATTAGCTAGAGTATAAAGATCACTCCTGTGCAGTAGAGTAAAAAGATTAGTCAGTGTATATTGTGTAGCAACGCTGTTTCCTGAAGTTTTGTATGAGTTTACTTCAGAGTAGAAATTAGCATGTAGAAAGTAGTCTTATGATTCCATTACCACCATTTGTCTCCCACACTTATCCTGGAGAAGTATATAAACCATCTGAATGTGTCAGTTTAAATACTTTCATAGCTTTCACTGAATTGTCCTGACCTGCTGTTTTCATTGTATTTGCTAGTGGCTTAGTGTGTGGTAGTATATAACAGATTGCTGAATTCAGATGATCCTCTTCCTTATTGAAATGTTTGCACTGTTTTCTTTTTAAAGAGACACATGTTTCTCTAAATCATGAAGATTCAACATTTTTAACATTTTCTAACCACAAATCTAACAGAAATTACTCTGCTTTTGTCTTCATTATTGCAGAAATAAGATGTACAACTCCTAATTTTTTTACTTTGCTACTGGTGTGATCCATAAATTGTGACTAGAGAGACACTGAGCATGAAAAAATTCACCATAACAATGGATTTCCACTTTGATCTCTTTTTTAAAATTCAAATTCTAGATTTTTCAAATCAGCATCACTATCTAGCCTTAAATGGAGATTGAGGTAATTCATTGGGCAAAGATAAAAACTCCTTAAGAATTTGCCAGAAACATTGCAACAGTTTCAGTGTCAGGATAGAATTTTTACACATATTATAGCTGAATTTTTGTTTGTAGGAGAAAGCACTGGACCAGGGGAGAAAAGAACTAATTAAGGGTAATTTTGATTTACTGGCATTTGATTGGTCACTGGAAATGAACAAGAGTATAGTAAATTTGCTCTTGCATCTAATAATGTATTATGTTGCTTCTTGACTAGGTGATGTTTGTTGTATGAATACAACCAATTAAGTTAGTGGCAGAATTGTCAAGAAATAGAGTCACAGAGGATAGTATGGATGCTGACCTATGGTTACCAACAAGTACTTGATTGACTTAGCCTTCTGCATTTCTCCTGCTACACAGCTTTCTCCAGCTGTCTGGCCTGTGAAATAGGAATGCTTAAAGACTAAGATTTAAAGGCATACAGCCTGAAGGAAGCAATTTTTATTTTATTTTTCATTTTTTGAGAGTGCAGGGAGGTGTCTTTATTCCATCCAATTCCTAAGTGTGAAGCTTCCTCTTGGTGGTAGAAATTTATCTGAGTTCATAGTTTCATAAAACATTGTGGAGAAGGACATGTGGAGAGTCAAGCTCCAAGAGACTTTCTCTGGCTAAAGAGCACCTTGAACTGAATTTGCTTGTAAGCTTCTCTGACGAATGGGTTATTATACAAAATAATGTCACAGGTGCAATGCTTTTCCTTATCTGTAAAATGAAATATGTTGAAATTTTTTGAAGGCATCATGTTTGCTTTTCTGTGAAGTTTGGTTGTAGTAAATTGTGTGATAGATCAAATCCATTAGAGATGCTGGATAAAGAGATGTTTAAGGTATGATGAGGTTCAATGAACTTTCTCAAGACCACAGTTTGGCACATTCTTGGAAAGTTTTAAGAGTTTTTTTGAAATGGCATTTAAGTGCCTCCAGTGTTAAGTATAACTGAATTGACTTACTCTGAGTCCCATTATGTAAATTTAACTATACTTATATACTTATATGTACACAAAAGAAGGGAAAGGATTTATATCATTGTACATATTCTTATCAGGTATACCCTATATAGTTCTGATTGTTCACATTGTTGGAGAGAAATCTTATTGAAAAGAAACTTTGTTTAAGTTAAAGTAATTAGAGATTATTTTCCTCTTTTGTAGTGGGGACTTCTTATTCAGAAAACAAAAGGCAACAAACACAACCAAAAATGGAGGAGGAACATTACGTGCGTAAGTAGCAGCAATGGAGCAGGAGGTTTAATGTAAAACAGGGTAAGATTTAAGACATGTATAAGATGGAAATTCAAAAAGGTTCCTTGACATACTGCTCACAGTCCTTAGTTTTGGAACAGCCTCCATTGTGAGTAGTGAGCAGAAGCAACCTGCTTTTCTACAGCTATAGCTTCATGTTGTCATGGGAGGTGTATTTTCATACCATATAAACATTTTCTATAATGTGAAGGCACAGTGACAGAGGGATGGATCTAAGGACACAGGAGATCTCTTCCAGTTCTATGAGACTATGAAGTGTATATACTACATTTAATATAAGTAGTACAAGATAAAGAGCGGTGTATAAAATGAATGTTAGGATTATCGCATGATTCATGCATTTTCAAAACTTTGTTTATAGCCAAAGAATTTATCTATGCTTGCAATTCAAATATGGTCATTCTTAGAGTCACATTAATTCCTTTAATATTGTTTGTCTTCTAACTTACTTGCAGTGAAATCATGGCTAATTAGGTACCTATACATCTGGGATGTAAGAGGAATTTTGTATGTTACACTGGATAAATTTTGTCTGATATTATCTAGACACTTAGTCTGGTAGGTGTTTTGAACTTCATTCTCAAGGGTAGAGAATTATGTTTTATTTAACTTCTCAAGAATCCAGCTGGAAAACTGCAACAAAATGCAAGTCCATGTGAATCCTTGACAGGTATAAGAAGGCCTGATCCAATAAATTATCTTTTAGCTATTTCAGAAACATGTTGTTTCTCCTTTACATTAAATATAACATTTTGTGAATATCACGCTAATTTCAGGAATTCATTTCACTTTTAAGGGTCTTTTTGCCATACTCTGAAGCCTACACTAAACTTGTACAGTATCGTGTACACAGAACACACCTTTTTCTCTAATTCTGCCTAGTTACTGGACAATGTTTTGATAATTGTCAGATAATGTTATTTATAATTTTATATGGGTTGTACAAAAAACTATTTTCATTAATATCCAAGCTTTTGTGTTTCATCAGGGTGCGGTATAGCTTATTATTCCTGGATAGAAACCTACATGATCCTTAAGATTTCTATGCTGCCTTTTGCAATTCCCTGGGAACATATTGTCTGATATTGGTCTCATTTTATATAATCCTTATTATGGGACGTTCTTTCATTGTGAAGATTATTTTATCCAATCCTAACAGAAATGTGGCTTGCACTTAAGGGTCAAAATGAAAGACTTCAATGAAAAAAAATGGGTCTAACGGGATAAGCATAGAAGTCACAGTTTCCTGAAAGATAAACGCTGTTCAGCTAGACAATTCTATCCTCCCTTCGCAGAGAAAAACATCACAGTCTTATCTTTTGATAATCAAGCTTATTGAGAGCAAAACTATTATCTGGAGACATGGAAGCAAAGAAGATATACCTTCAAGTAAAAAGGTTTAATTATACAGGCTTCTGTGGAGGAAGAGTGGAATGTGTTAAAAGTAACTATAATTTGGAAGAATAACATCCAAAAGGGGAGAAGACTGGAAGCTTTGTACCTAAACAGGTTCTAGTAGAAAGCTCTATTCCAACCACATAAATAAGTAAATAGAATAATGGAAAGTGTTTGCCTTTGTCTTTTTTTTTAAAAAAGGGATACTTCTGAGAACTGAAAGGTTTGTATATGAAAAATACGTTATAGTGTTTCCTGCATCATATTTTTCTTAAATTATCTCAGTCCACTGCATGTTCCATGATGTAGAGCATGCATGTAGGTTTCTGAACTGCAATATATCATACTGTATATTGGATTTCTGATTTCTATTTCTCATACTTAGATTTCCTTTTGACAAACAGAAATAGGGAGGAGAGAAATACTGAGAAATGTGATTGTATGTATTGAGAAGGGGAATGAAGACTCCTATTAGTAGTGCTCAGGTAAAAGGTGAAACTTTACATGTCTCTTAATTGATGTAATCAGTGGTGAATAAAAGTAATTCATTTTGCAACAATTTAATTTTCAGAGGCCAAAACTGGTGGCTTTGGTTATCTGGTCCATGATTTCTAGATATTGATAATTACTATGAATTATGTCATTCATGCTGGAGAAGTAGTGACAGGCTTTTCAGTGAACATGTAAATACTTTAGCAGCATTGTTTACCCAGAGAATAGTTGATTATTACACCATACCTCCAGGAAGACTGGACAGAAATTAATTAGTTTCTTCTAAGTCAAGCCTCTTCTGTCCACATACTATAGCCTCTGTATAGTGGATATTTCCCATTTTGGGGTGACAAAGAAGGGGCAGGAATTTCTTTATCTCCTTTGGAAAGAACAGTTGTGGTAACAGAGACCACTTTTACCACTGAAGAACCGTTTGATGTTGGGGGAGTGGTGCCTGCTTGAAGATAAACCAGACAGCTCTTAGAAGTCTGCTTTTAAATAAAGCTTGCAGACTATGTTTAATTCTACTGTGTAATAATTTTTATGGACACTTTTGTTAGTTTACAGGTTATTTATTTTCACATTGCAATTCCCCTGAGAAGAACCATTACACTGAATAATTTTTGTGATAAACTATATTTTTGCATCCCTTCTTTCTTTCTGCTTATGAGAGCTAAGTCAAGCATCTCTAGCTCTTCTGATACATGATCTAAGCTTCTTTATTCTTAGATTAAGTAGGGTCCTATGTTGTTTGTATGAACAAAGCCAATTATTCTTATTTTTTTAAGAAACATCAAGCCCATTAAAAATATGAAATATTTCCAAAAGGTATATTTTATCAATTTTTATGCTTTTAAGAAAAGCATAGCATTCAGGCCTGTTTTGGTGGCAATTTCTGAATAGTGACAGGTCATCAGTGAGAGATGTCATCAGCTCCTGCCTCTGGATGCATGGTTAAAGTGAGCAGCTGAAAACACTTATCCTGCTGGCAAGTGAACCCACTAAACTTTACAGTGTTTAAGAAGTAGGTCTAATTCAAATCTCCAGAGCAGTGAGACATAGAAACAAAGTTGAAACAAAGAATATAACAGGAGGGATCTAAACAAAATACTATAGCCGAAATAATTTTAGCACATTTCAAGGTGAAAATATTTTTAATCATTTAGCCTGACTGCTTCCATAACAGAAGTAGGAGTTGAGCAAAACATTTCCCCTTTCACCTGCATGAGTTAACAGCATCATCAGTCAGGCTTAATGGAGGTGTCCAATCTTCAGTTTAAAACTTCTAATGAGGGAGACTGCACTACTTTTAATTTGCTCTGTAGCTAATTATATACGCCTAGCAGAAAAGTTTTGATTAAAAATACTTTGACAGGCTCTTGGGTTTTCCACTCAATGAAACACTTTTGAGAAACGTTTCCTTTGGCCAGACCTCCCCCCTCTTCTTCCCCCCAATGTGGATTAAAGATTTTTCTTACAGAACTGAGTCTACAAAATGTCATGCAAGCTTTTTTGTTTATTTTCTAATCTAACTTCTCTGGAGTCACATTTCAACCCCTGGTTTCCCCAGTATGTTTTTCTGTAATGAGTCCCCTCTCACTTTAATGTATTTAAATTTTATGTGCTGCTTTGGTCTTTCAGTAGAGCATCAGTGTCCATATACCCCAAAGTAGACATGTCAGCCTTAGAAGTGAGACACAGTGCAAATCCCAGATTCTGAAAAAATTATTAATCTGGTGTTTGAATTGACAATACTAGTTGGTAAAGGCAGACTAAAATACTGAAGTACTAACTGCTTTTCTAGCCTAACATAAAACAGAAACAGAAAAAAGAAAAAGGAACCTTGCCAACAAAGAAATTAAAATTACAAAGAGGTGGATAAGGACATGAAACTATACTTGAAATAACAAGGAACAGTCAAGTAATCAATTGAATTAAACTACAGAGCAACAATAATCATAGAATCATAGAATCATAGAATCATAGAATGGTTTGGGTTGGAAGGGACTTTCAAAGGTCACTGAGTCCAACCCCCCTGCCATGAGGGGACAGAACTATATAAGACACAGTCCTGAGACAGTAACAGGAATTTACATGCTGGGTCATGATATACTACTTATTGAATGGTTATATATACCTGTAAATAAAATCAGTGTATAAGAGAAACAAAACCAGCGAAGACATTTAAAGAAAAAGTCAATAGGTAAAATGTATGAAAATATGAATATAACTTATTTATGCCACTTTTATATGATGGATCATGTAGGAGGTATTCATAGGTTTCAATTTTTTGTCATTTTAGTTTTTAAGTGACCTACACTTTAAAGGTTACACATCTCTATTTTATTATAATTTTAAAGATTGTGAAAAATTTTAAATTATGTGAAAAGAACTCACATAATATGATTGAATATCAGAAGTATTTTTTTAGTAGAGATTAATAATGAGATCCTATCATGAATATTTCTGTGATGTTTCAAATTCATTCAAATACTGAATCATCTCTGAAGGACACTAATTTAATCATAATGAATTCATATTGATGTTTCTTTACTTTGAACTTCATATTTCCTTTCTACAGATGCAATAATTAGAACACAATTAATTAGCGCAAGTAGGTGATTTTGTAAATATAATAGTTCAAGCATCTTGTTGAACAAAGAATTGAAGTTCAATTTCTTTGTGATTTTTTCTTCAACATAATTTAAAATAAGATTGAGAGTGGAATTTATCTGATTAAATTATGACATCAGCACAGTTGAAGATGCATATATGTTAGTCACCTGATGCTATTAGAGACAATGGCAAAAAAAATATAACCACTTCTAGAAAACAATTAATTCCAAATAGATGTCAGTATGTTTCAAATGAATTGTGTTATAAACTATTTACTGTGTGGGTATTCTAAGGTGTTAGATTTAGACAACCAGATTTAGTCTCCTGAATCCACAGAAGACACATGCAGGTAGTTTGATTACCAAAGCTGGTCACCCTCCCCAGCACTTAAGAAATAAGATTTCAGAAGCAAATTAAAAATAAACAAATAAACAAACAGACACACACACACAAAACAAACCTCACCAAAACAATCAAAAACCAGGGAATAAAGTCTCAGCTATGTTTTCACCTTTCTTGCAGAAACAAGCATGAGAAAATGCAGAAACAATGCAAGGGATTACCAGTTATGAATTCTAGAAAACCTAGCTTAATGGAGTGAAATTAATGAAGTGGTGAGTAGCCAGAAATCCGTAATGGAGTTTTACTACAGCTCCCAATCTTACCATATTTACCCCCAGCAAGAATTTCCAAATATCATGGCCCACGGTTAGTACATGAACCCAGAATCCATAATAACAACATATCCACAAGTAATAAAAGTCTTCATTGTCTTTTCACTGAAGTTATCCCAGTTTAAAAGATCAACAGATAATGAAATGTCACTCACCACAAATTCAAATAAAGCTTTAGACTTTAAAATAAGCACAGTCCTTGGGAAATTCCATCCCACATAGCAATAATGTACAAATCAAGTGAATAATCCAAGTCATTTTGCAGAGAAATAAATCTTGGAAACTAGGAGTTGATAGTTACAAAAATGACTCAAGTCTGAAACTATGTAACTGCCCTTCAAAGAAATAAGGAGCCTAATGCCAAAACTGAAAACACTCTGAAGTTCACGTTCTTTCAAATAGACTTCTGAAGTCAAATTAGCTGTTTAGTCTCATTTTCAAATTTGATTTATTAATATAGCTGAAGTCAAGCAAAAATGACAGATATGGTCAAACCCAGGCATATTATAAATTGCCTTCCAGTAAAATCAGCAGTTTTAGCAGTTAAGCTTTCATCATTTTAGAACAGAGCAGTATAGATGACCGCAGAGTATGGCATATTTGGTAAAATGCACAAAAGATAGTAATTTATATCCATGAACTTGGTAGAGAGACACCTGGATTCATTCTGTACTCTGTCATTATCTTTGCATGTGGCCTTCGGAAACCAGTGCCACTCTCCCTCCTCCAGTTTCTATGTGCAAATAGGAACAGTAATACTTTCCTGATACCGCATTCTGTCATCTCCTAAGATCCTGCTTCTGCAGAAATAAAATAACTTTAGCTATGCTGACAGAGTTAAAACAGCAAAATGTCTCTCATATGGATGGAGTTTATTGTTAAATGAGTTTTTTATGCAGTTATAACCTGCTCCTGTTCAAGAAGGGTAGCACACTATGCAGATTTAAAATACCTTCTTGCAAAGATAACTACATACATCCCTCAGGTGTTTATCAGTGTTTTTCTATATATATTTTGTGAAGTGTGACCCCAAGGGTGCTTCAAAGCCCAGCAAGATGCCTGTGTTTTGTGCCAGCAAGTCATCCTCTGGACACCTTTCTGTGTTGCATGACTTCAAGAGGAAATACTACCTATAGTTTTTCCTCACAGGATTTCTGGGATTTTCTATCTGAGCTTTGATATTACCTACCTCAGAGGCAGATGGGATTTGTATGCAGCTTAAATTTAGTGTGGCAGTCACAGATATCAGATCCCTGGAGACTGCAGTTCAGCACACTCCCCTCAGCCCCCTACTAATCCAGCCTACTGATGGACAATGTGACCATTTTTGTACAAAAGTGCCCTACATCTTCCAAATGAAAACAGTACAACTATTACACACATATTTAAATGGCCTGGCTTTAGACTGCCAAGATTTCGGAGTTTTAGGGCTATAGACATGTATGGCTCTGAGCAGTTGTTCTCATAAATACAATCTGAATTTTCTCATTAGCTCTCCCTTCCATTTCTTTTTTTTTACTTTTTTTTTTTTTTAAGAGCCATTGTTATGTCTTAGGTATAAATTACAGAATAATTCTTTCTGCTTATAGAAATTAGTCTGCATAGTATAAAAGAAAGTAATTAATGTTAGAAATTACTTATCTTGATCAAAGTAGATGGAGGAATGATGATATACAGAACTTAGGGACATAGTTTAGTGGCAGAATGGCAGTGTTAGGCTAACAGTTGGACTTGATGATCTTAAAGGTCTTTTCCAACCTAAATGATTCTATAATTCTACGATTAGTGTAGTGTATGTTGACAAAAATTAAGCATAATTCCTTCATCAAAACTTTAGGCTAAATGTAAATGCTAGGCTGAGCAATACCTTTATATCCACAGCAATATGTTACGCGTGATATTAAGATAATAAAAACAGAGAAAAGAGAGCAATTAAATAGGCAGTTTATACTAAGACCTTGTCTAATAATAATTATTCTAATAATTATTCCTAGATTTCTTATAATATTGGCTCAATTAGCCACGCATGATTTCATTTCTGAGTTAACTTTTTTCCATTTTCTCTGCAAGTGTGTGTGTATATATAAAAGCAGAAATATAAGAAGGGAGACACTTACATGCCCATTCTAGAGTGCAGCACCATCGTTATTTAATGAGTAAATTTATAGTCTGTATGGGAATCTGCTGAGCGTTTTTTCCTGGTTGGTTGGTTGGTTTTGCCTGTTGGGTTTTTTTATTTTCTTTTTTTCATACACATCCTGCAAAAATAATTTATTTGTTTTTAAATACTTTTTTGATTTTTTCCAATACATTTTTTAATGATTCTTACCTAGGGTTCAGACTGAGTTTGCATCATCAGTATTTCCTGCCAGCATCCTTTCAGTAAGTCATATCTGGTTTGACATAATATACTGCACCATTTCTGGGGGGTTCTCTGGGTGCACTTAAAATAGCATTTTAGTTTGGAACAGGAAAGAGCATTTGACAAACAGCCAAAATAGAGCTACTCTGAAGCAAACCCCACGGAAAAGCTTGCGAGTTTAGACATGAGGTCTTCAGCACCAAGTTTTGCTCTACAACGCCATTCCTATTTTGCCGTGTTACTTGCCAATAGGGAGGGTTCCTGTAATGCAAATCCCACATAAACATAATCCGTCTTCCACGTACAAGAATGATTGTAACATTTTTTATTTTTTCTGTAGACTGCTGTCAGGTTTTGGCTAGGTCCTGAATGTCTTCCCTGCAAGAGGCCCCTGCTGTTTTAGCTAGCTTTGTCAGCTCAAAGGCAAGGGTCACCCCTACAGAAATATTTGTCTTCTCTTTAGTCTCTGTATTTCATCAGCCCTGTTTTCTTTCTCTTTGTTTCCTTTCTTCCTTATGTGCCATCAGTCTGGATCTGGTGGCAACGCACCTCCTTCTCAGCGTTCAGCTCCCTCTTTCCACCCAGCTTGTGCCCCAGGGCCCTTCAGGAACGCGCAGCTAGCTTAGTGCTCTGCAGAGAGGCCTCTGCTTGCACTCACAAGGAAAGAGTTACAAAAGAAAAGCAAATTGCAATCAAAAAACAGAATGTAAATTGAACTCAGAAAAAATGTTATTTAAAAAAAGTAGGAAGAATTGTCAGGCAGCTGAAGTAATTGAATTTATTTACATCTCCTTTTGCTATAATTTCCTATGTCTTAGATATTAGCATAGTGTGGGGAAAAAAAAAAAAAATCTGAGTGATTACACCATTACATTCAACTTTTTCTTCTTATACTAATTTTCCCACACTGGATGCTATCCACATGCAATAACATGACTGTTGCATATGTAGTCTTCTTAAAAAGTGTAGTATTTCTATACTTGACTTTTATATCTAAGCATGCAAGTATTTTCACCAGGTTATTATGTGCATTGCCTTTGCAAAAATGTTATATGTTCAACAGCTGTTATATGTTCAAAGCGTATTTATATATTTATTGTTGCAGTCAAATTTTCTATGAAACATGAAAAGGTAAATCTAGATATTTAGAGCTCTTTCCCAAGAAGGAGGTAACCTTTGGTAATTGTAACCATAAAACACCTCTAATCCTAACCTGTGCATTTAAAAGACTCATGCAGAGTATGCCAAATATGACCTGCTTCCCACCAGACTTTTGACTTAAACGACATAGATACAAAATAGGTTAATTATTCAAATTTGGAGTTTCTCAAACATAAACAATGCTACATGAATGATGGCTTCAAGTGTCAAGTAATGTAATTGCTAATGTTGCAAAATTTAGAGAAAACTGTTATTTAGAAAAGTGCATAATTTTAGGACAGTAAAAGTGTTCTTTAAATTAAAAGTTTAATAAAATAATGTGAATTAAATATTTTTTTTAAAATCTGAAGTGTAATATGAATAACATACAATCATTTTTGCTTTATCTTACTGTTAAGATAAACAAAGTTTCTGCCTTTTTGTTGGCCTGCATTTTGTTTCTGTCTGTGGACTTGTTATTTTTCCACACTTTGTGAGCAGTTAGCAGGTAGCTCACAAAGTATTTTCAAGCCCACATCCTGTGCAAATGACATGTATAGGTGGGGACTCTTTTGGTACATATTAGTAGGTTGCTCCAGTGAGAAACATCAAAACAGGACTTGTGCATACTTCCATGGAATGGTCTTGAAAATACATGACTCCCAGCTTGAAGAATTTAACTTTAACCTTATCTTCAATGAAGTCCATGACTAAAGTCCTTTCTTAGGCCAAACTGCCATGAAGTCAGTGAAATTCATTTTATGCCAGCAGTGAATTGTTCTCTGTGTGTTTTTCTAGAGAAAGCTGGTATTGTAATGCTTGCTTATGTTAGTTTAATATTCTACCTCATACCAAAGTAAGATATACTGTTGCATTTAGATCCTACAGATTTGTGAGACAATGTTTAAAATTCTTTAATAGGAACCAACTTAATATTAAGAATTCATTTGCAAACTAAGTGCAAGGATGCCTAGGCTAAAAGATTGAATTAATCAATATAAGCTTGCATTCAACTGATATATTTCTATTATTCATTTGAAATTATTAGCTATTTGGATGTTTACCAAACAAGAAAAATCCAAAGATCTAGGTGACTCATTTTAAAGAATAGCATAATTTCCTTAATTTAACGAACAATTGTTTTCCATCCCTATACCTGAGTACTTCTCTGTATTTCTTTTTAGAATGTTTCAAAACGCATCTTATCTTTGAAAACATACCATATGAAGTGTACCTTTAAATTGTATTTTAAGTTTTCAGTAAAAAAACCCCAACTTACTAATATCCTGTTTAGTTAATTCAGCACCAAATATAGACAAAAACAGAATGCTACAAATGTCACCCATTCCCTTCAAACACTGAGGAAAATATGTAATAAACATATGGTGCTTTTATCTAGCTATTACGGTGCTATTGTAAATCATTGCTAAAGCTGGTGAGATATTTTTGTCAAGTGTACCAGTTACAGATTGGAAGTGCTCCATTAAAAACATCTTGGGTTCAGTTTGGTTTTGTTAAGAACAGAACAGAAATTCACTGGGATCCTTCCTGGGTTCCTCTTGGGGTTGCCCTGTTGTTAAAATCACAGGAAGCAGAGGAGGTAGCCCAGCAGGCTTAGTGAGGCCCTGAGTTGCTGTACAGCTCTGCGCGGCTCAGAGCACTCATCTCAGAGTTCCTTCCAGCCTTGCTGTTGACACCTCTCTGTAACCAGATTTGGACTCGCCTCTGGATTCTTCTAAGTGCCCCAATGCGATCTAATCATGAAGCCATCTCCTCCTTGTCCTATCACCATGACTTTTCCATAGCAAGAAATCAGGTGTGCACACTGGATAGCACCTGTGGCATACCAGAAATTTCTGTGACCTGAATATTTGGACTCAACTCGAGTCACTTTTGTGACTCTAGACAGAGGAAATGTTTTCAAGGTATTTTATGAAAATCTGGTAGGATTGACAGACACCTGGAACAATCTAATATCATATTCCTATGTAGTACAAAGGAACAAACCTTTTAAGTGCTGGCACATCCATGGTGTACTGGAAAACAGAGCAGCACGCTGTTGTGGTTTAACCCCAGCTGGCAACTAAGCACCACACAGCTGCTCACTCACTCCCTGCTGATGGGATGGGGGAAAGAATCAGTAGACCAAAAGCGAGAAAACTCGTGGGTTGAGATAAAGACAATTTAACAGGTAAAGCAAAAGCCACACACACAAGCAAAGCAAACCAAGGGATTCATTCACTACTTCCCACCAGCAGGCAAGTGCTCAGCCATCTCCAGGACACGTGCAATGGTGACTTGGGAAGAAAAAACCCATCACTCCAAACAAACCCCCTTTCCTTCTTCTTCCCCCAGCTTTATATGCTGAGCATGACGTCATATGGTATGTGATATCCCTTTGGCCAGTTTGAGTCAGCTGTCCTGGCTGTGCCCCCTCCCAGCTTCTTGTGCCCCCCAGCCTGCTCGCTGGTAGGGTGAGGTGAGAAGCAGAAAAGGCTTTGACTCTGTGTAAGCACTGCTCAGCAGTATCGAAACCATCCCTGTGTTATCAATGCTGTTTCCAGCAGAAAACCAAAACATAGCCCCATACCTGCTACTATGGAAAATATTAACTCTATCCCAGCTAAAACCAACACACACATTCTTGAAACTTTGCCCTGATGAGTGGTCAATCTTTTAGGTACAATGAACTGCAATACAAAATAGAAATGACCACAATTTAGATAGCTTGAACATCTCTCCCTTGGATGATGTAGTAAAGGAAGATGTTTATGTCAAACTAGTCATTGTTACTGGTAGTGTAACAACTACACTAGAAATTCACAGATGAGAGAACCAGAACAATGAAAAGCCTACCAGCTACAGTACTGCAACCCGAATTAAGGAAAGATAAGCAAATATTTAAAACTAAGTCTTAACTACAACCAGAAAGCATTGTAAATATCCAAATACCTTACATATTCAGTTATCAGTTATTAACATCATCAGTCTATTCTGTCTTGCTAGCAATAATGCAGTTCTGGAAAGGCCACAGTTTTGAAACCATTGCATCAAACATAATTTAATGACTACAGATACTTTTTCACAGGTCTTGGACAGATGCACAAGCACTTATACTTAAGTAATTAATAAAGTAGCCCCTGGGTTATCATTCAAAACAACTACAACAGTCTAAAATAAACCTGCACGGTTAAGTGCCTTCATTTCTGTGAAAAAGAGGCAAATGAAAAGAAAGACCAGAAAAATTACAAACCTCATATAGTAATTAGTTTTGCAACTCCATTGCTTGAACAATTTCCAGCAAGCCTAATGAAAATTCTTTGTCTTGTGATCCTAGCTACAGCGCTATAAAAACTTCTAAGAACATGCTTAACTTTGAGGACCAGTGTAGATCACACCAGAGATGCCTTAGGAGAACTTTTAACACAACATAGCTTACATGAATAAGATGATCTTACTCAGTACACAAGACTGTTTTCTCTACCTTATTCAAATCACATACACACAGAGAAATAAATTCATAACTTTGCATAATATTGTGGAAAAAATGTCCTGTAAATGCACCCGCAAGTACAACTCTGATTATGATTAAAGTTTATCTTATTATACTCTAGCTAAGAGGATCATTATATTATATACTGTGCCATGATTAAACTGCTTTTTCTTAAAGTACTTTGAATTTATGTTCAGACAGCTTTTTTATTCATAAGCTCACAACACTACTCCACACATCCCCAGAGAGCAGCCCAGGAAAGACTAATCAAAATACTGGCACTTATTTTACTATAATGTGCATTACTCTCAGTACTGTAGTAACTCTCAGTCAAATCCACATAAAACCCTCCATATAACATGTTCAGTTTCAGCTGTGATCTGGATTAACCTTTAAAATAGAAAGAAAAGATCTGCTGCAGAACTGTATAAGGGCTTTGGCCATTTAAGTCATATATTGGGCTCAGTCCTGTCGTCTGAAGGCAACAGAGATTTTAGCTGAGACATGATGGCAAGACTGCCCATAAGTGGTGACCAAAGGAAAAAAAAAAAAAGTAGTTTCAGCCTCTGCTTTTCTCTTTTTTATTCAGAGGGGTTTTTTTATACTAAGAACAAAATGTTTTCTGTAGTCAGCCTCCTGGCTCCAGATGTAATAATATTCTGTTGGGTGTTACAAATAGCAGGAATAGCCCTGGACTATGCATGGACTTGCATATATTCATGCAATATTTTTGACTAGCTGGAACTAATAGAACAGGCTTTCAAAGCAAACCTTCCATCCTAGCAATTTAAATAAATTGCTAACAGCAAAGTTTTTTCATGACATGAGGTAGACCTTGAAAGGTTCAGTAGTGACTTGAGGCATGTTTAGACCCTATAATGGAGCACAGGCAGAGAGCTGACCTGAGCTGGTACTTCCACTTGATGCAGAACAAATTGGCATGAAAGGTAGTTGTTTGGTCCCAAAAGGAGTATAGTTGCATAAGAATAGCTCCATATCTACACTAATAAACCTTGCCTCACAGATGTTTTCTTAACAGTGCTTTTACAGATGTGGATATTATGCCACGCATAATATCACGTAATAGCAGATACAAAGCATTTTTTCTAGTCCTAAAAGGAATATAGCAACTCTTGCACATTTAGGTGAAGTCTGAAACACTCTAACAAAAGCAATCATGTTATTTTCAGTCTTGATTATTTCTTTTTTCTCTCTCAGCCACTAGCTGTATTTCTAATGAGTCTTAATCTTTATGGTAGAAATTCCAATGTTTAGCGCATTATGCAGGTGAACAGTCTTTGGCATTTGGCTATTTCTGTTCTTTGAACATAAACAGGAAAACTCAGCATTCCAGGTTGTCTCTTCTGATACATTCATGCTTCTCAGTTGGCCAGCTTGTCCTGTATGTTAATACACCTTTATTGTCAAAATAAAAAGGTTTGCCAACATACTGTGAGAGCCAAACATGTTGTGGCTAGACATGGACCTAGCAGAGGTATGTTTCCTTCTTTCTCAGGACATAATAGGGCTTCTGATGATGTTAAATTTGACAGGTCCATTATTTTTTTCCTTTGCAATATTTATCAAATAGCCCAAATCTCTGAAATGCAAGGCAATCTCACCACGCTGAACTATTTATTCCTCCTCCTATAGATTTACATGTGACATCCTACAGGTGCCATTTTTCCATTCATCTTGTTCCCCATAGATTCTAAGGTTAATCAGAAGAGTGGGAAAGTTGCCATATCCTGATATTACTCATAAGTTGATCATATATTTTTCTCTGGTTTATTTTTTTAAGTCAGATTGCTCTTTCTTCACTTTTGCCGTCTGCAGGTCTAGGGTAGATATGCAACTAGAAAGATCCCATATGTTATCAAGAATTTTTTGGAGTTCTGATACATCCAAACCTACTTTCCAGGGAGATCTAAAGTTTATACTTCTTCTTTCTGATGAGATCTGGCCAAAGAAATATGTATATATTATTCATTGAAATCACTACGTACATTATACTGAGATATTTCCCTAAATAAATAAATAAATTCTGACTGACAGTAGATTTCCATAAGACAAATGCCTAAGTCAAATCACCAGCCAGTGAATAAGAAGTACATCCTGCTTCCTGAGCTCAGGTTGCTGCAAGGAAAGTTTTATGTTTCTGAATCTTCTAGTCAAGTCCATGTAGAATCATAAAATCATAGCATACTTTGGGTTGGAAGGGACTTTCAAAGACTATCTACTTCCAATTCCACTGTCATGGGCAGGGACGTCTTCACTAGATCAGGCTCCTCAAAGCTCCATCCAACCTGATCTTGAACACTTCCAGTGATGGGGCATCCACAGTTTCCCTGGGCAACCTGCTCCAGTGTCTCACCACTCTCATCATAAAAAGTTTCTTCCTTCTGTCCAATCTAAATCTACTGTCTTTCAGTTTAAAAATATTTCCCCTTGTCCTGTCACTACAGGATTAGTAAAAAAGTCTTTCTGGGCCTTTCTTATAACCCACTTTATGCAATAAAGGTTGCAATAAGTTGTCTGTATTTCCTTCTCTTCTGCAGGCTGAACAAGCCCAACTGTCTCAGCCTTTCCTCATAGGAGAGGTGCTCCAGCCCTCTGATCATTTTGGTGGCCCTCCTCTGGATCTGATTTAACACGTCCATGTCTTTCTTGTACTGGGGACCCCAGAGCTGGACACAGTACTCCCGGTGGGGTCTCACAAGAGCCAAGTATTACCTCCCTCAACCTGCTGGCCATGTTTCCTTTAATGCAGCACAGAATCTGGTTGGCTTTATGGGCTGCAAGTGCACATTGCTGGCTCATGTCCAATTTTTCATCCACCAGTATTCCCAAGTCCTTCTCCTCAGGGCTGCTCTCAATCTGAATTGATACTGGGGACTGCTCTGACCCAGTTGCCTGAGCTTGCACTTGGCCTTCTTGAACTTCTTGATGTTCCCATAGGCCCACTCCTGAAGGCTGTCAAGATCCCCTCTGGATGGCTCTGCTTCCTGCATGCAATGTATTGAGGTTTGTCTGTGTGGTATGAATACAATTGGAATGTTTGTTTTGTGTTTTCATATGCCTTGCCTCCAAGGCTGGCGTAATTTCTCCAAGCATTCATATATTTCCAAAAGTCTTCCAAAACATGTGACTGGAGACAGAGCAGTTGCATTTTGAGTAAGAGGAATAAATACAATTGAGGCTTGGTAGGTTGAGGCAACATTTTGAACTGATATATGACTCATTTCTGCATTGCTATTATTGCCAGGTGATGTGAAATTAATTAGTCTTATAATTATCTCTATGAGTGTTACAGTTTACATGAGAGACATTACCAGAATCAGGTAGGATAAACAGTTACTCTGTGAAGGACTGAACTGGGGAGAAAGCTTACTTTTGCCCAGGCAGTGCAATATATAGGAAAATATTTTTCTTCTCAGTTTTTTCAACAAAAAGTGGGCTGTTTTTTTATATATTATTCATTATTGGAACAAAGGATGAGAATAAATTGACATCTTTTGAGATGGAAGGTTATTTAAAAGTAACAATTTTTTTTCTTTAATTCTGAATTGTATGTTGTGAGCAGCTTCCTCCCCAAAGATTACTGTCCATGTTTTGAACAGAATTGTCGTCATGTATACTGGAATAATGAGGTAACTTCTGTTGTCTAATTCCTTTGTATTTCATATCTTTCAAAAGGTTTGTCTACAGCTCACTCACAGGCAAATGATTTTAAAGGTACACTCCCTATGTATCTTCCACAGGTCAGAACAATGCTTTGGGAATACACAATGAGCAAGCACAACAGTAGCCTTTAAAACAAATAAAAAAAAGAAAAACAAAAAGGAACACTTGTACATGCTGAGAACTTCTTAGGCAGGACTAGTTCTGATAAACCAGCATACCATTACTTACTATCTTATTTTTTTTCTCTTGAAGGATTATCCCACAAAGGATTATGTCATTAAAGGAAATGATTCCTTTTTCAAACTTTGATTGGACTATTCAGTAATAAATATTTCAACAGATTCATGATTTTTCTTTGTTTCTAAGGGACGCTATCATGCTGATTTAATGAACTCTTTAATTTTTTTAAAATTATTTTTTTCAACCTATACCTCATAAAGTGGTTTCTTGGCTGGATCAGTTCATAACCCAAACTTTTTTTTTGTTTATGTCAAACTAGTTTTTTAGCCAGCTTGGCAGGAAGAAATTTGGTGTTTAAAATTAACCCAGCAGGTTTCATGCCTTTTAAAGTTAGAGTTAGCTGGCCCATGTGATTTTTGAAATAACTTGCAATAAACCTAAACAGACAGATGAAATTCTGAAATCTTTCCAGTCCACATGCTGCATTAGTGACATTTGAATCTTCATTTCTGGAATCAAATGGGGCATTTTCAATTTTCATATAAAGCTATTTTCCACTGTTGCCTTTGGCATTCTTTTGTTTTAGATTGTCCTGGTTTTGGCTGGGATAGAGTTAATTTTTCTTCATAGTAGCTAGCATAGTGCTGTGTTTTGGATTTAGTACCAGAATAATGTTGATAACACACTGATGTTTTCAGCTGTTGCCAAGTAGTGCTCAGACTACTCAAGGACTTTTTGAGCTTCTCCTGCTCGGCCAGGTGCAGAACAAGCTGGGAGTACAGCACAGCTAGCACAGCTAACCCAAACTGACCAAAGAGCTATTACATACCATAGAACGTCATGCTCGGGGGGGTT
>NW_009259681.1:830040-833756 GCF_000687185.1 Egretta garzetta
GACCCCAGTGACACCCACTGTAGCTACTCGAACTGTGGACACAGGCACTGCAGCTACGCCAGCCCCTGCAACACCCACTGTAGCTACTCGAACTGTGGACACAGGCACTGCAGCTATTCCAGCCCCTGCGACACTCACTGTAGCTACCCAAACTGTGGACACAGGCACTGCAGCTATTCCAACCCCTGTGACATGCACTGTAGCTACTCAAACCCCAGCGACAGGCATTGCAGTTGAATCAGGGAATGAACCTGTGCCGGTACCAGTTGCCCCTATACACAAGAAGAAATCTTGGAAGCGAAAGTCAACTCGTTTAGAAAGGGAGGATGAAAGACCAGGGCCATCACAAGAGGAGGAGGAGGAAGAACTCATAAATGAGACAGAAACCACACGGTCTCTATCCTTGGGTGAGCTGCGAGATATGCGAAAATATTTCAGCCGTCGTGCAGGAGAGCACCTTGTCACCTGGTTGCTCCGATGCTGGGATAATGGGGCCGGTAGCCTGGAACTGAGGGAAGCCAAACAGCTGGGATCCCTTTCCAGTGAAGGGGGCTTTGACAAAGCGATTGGAAAAGGGACACAAATCCTCAGCCTCTGGAGGCAACTACTGTCAGCCATGAAGGAAAGATATCCCTTCAAGGAAGGTGTCATACATCGCCCAGGCAAATGGACCACCATGGAGAAAGGCATCCAGTACCTGAGGGAATTAGCTGTCCTGGAGGTGATTTATAGTGTTCTGGACAATGACCAGCTGCCCAAAGATCCAGATAGTGTCCAGTGCACGCGACCCATGTGGCAGAAGTTGTTACGGAGCGCACCAACATCATATGCCAACACATGGGCAATGATGAGCTGGGAAGCTGGACGGGGACCAACAGTGGATGAGTTGGCTAGCCAGCTCCGGGAATATGAAGAAAGTATCTCTTCTTCCCTCGTCTCTGCTGTGGATAAACTCTCCCGGAAGTTTGAACGATTTGAAAAGCGTATGTCCTACTCCCCTCCTGTACAGACCAGTATCTCAGCCATTAGAAGTAAGCGCCCTTCTGCTCAAGGAAAAGAATATCGAGGGTACACACCACGGGGCACTCTATGGTTTTACCTGCGTGACCATGGAGAGGACATGAGGAAATGGGACGGAAAACCTACCTCGACCTTAGAGTCACGAGTACGTGAGTTGCAAAGAAAAACAAACACAAAAGGGGGCTCTTCCAAGAAACTTGTTGCTCCAATTTCCAGAGATGGGGTAGATCGTCGTTTTTTCAGACAAAATAGAGGGACTGATCTTAATTCTGATTGTGATGAAGGAACTTCTGACTCATACACACAAACCATGAGCAACAGTGATCAGAATTAGAGGGGCCCTGCCTCCAGCCAGGTGGAGGAAAGGGACAACCGGGTCTACTGGACTGTGTGGATTCGATGGCCTGGCACGTCAGACCCACAGAAGTATAGAGCTCTAGTAGACACCGGTGCACAGTGTACTTTAATGCCATCAAGCCATGTAGGGGCAGAATCCATTAGTATTTATGGAGTGACAGGGGGATCTCAGGAGCTGACTGTATTGGAGGCCGAAGTGAGCCTAACCGGGAATGAGTGGCAAAAGCACCGCATTGTGACTGGGCCAGATGCTCCGTGCATCCTTGGCATAGACTACCTCCGGAGAGGGTATTTCAAGGACCCAAAAGGGTACCGGTGGGCTTTTGGTATAGCTGCACTGGAGGCAGAAGAAATTAAGCAGCTGTCTACCTTGCCTGGTCTCTCAAAGGACCCTTCGGTTGTGGGGTTGTTGAGTGTTGAAGAACAACAAGTGCCGATTGCCACCACAACAGTGCACAGGAGGCAATATCGCACCAACCGAGACTCCCTGATTCCGATCCATAAGCTGATTCGTCGACTGGAGAGCCAAGGAGTGATCAGCAAGACTCGCTCACCCTTTAACAGTCCCATATGGCCAGTGAGAAAGTCTGATGGAGAGTGGAGACTGACAGTAGACTATCGTGGCCTGAATGAAGTTACACCACCACTGAGTGCTGCCGTGCCGGACATGTTAGAACTTCAGTACGAACTGGAGTCAAAGGCAGCCAAGTGGTATGCCACAATTGATATTGCAAATGCTTTCTTTTCAATCCCTTTGGCAGCAGAGTGCAGGCCACAGTTTGCTTTCACTTGGAGGGGCATCCAGTATACCTGGAATCGACTGCCCCAGGGGTGGAAACACAGCCCTACCATTTGCCATGGACTGATCCAGACTGCACTGGAACAGGGTGAGGCTCCAGAGCACCTGCAATACATTGATGACATCATTGTGTGGGGCAATACAGCAGAAGAAGTTTTTGAGAAAGGGAAGAAAATAGTCCAAATCCTTCTGAAGGCCGGTTTTGCCATTAAACAAAGTAAGGTCAAGGGACCTGCACAGGAGATCCAGTTTTTAGGAATCAAATGGCAAGATGGACGTCGTCAGATTCCAATGGATGTGATCAACAAAATAACAGCTATGTCTCCACCAACTAGCAAAAAGGAAACACAAGCTTTCTTGGGCGTTGTGGGTTTTTGGAGAATGCATATTCCAAATTACAGCCAGATTGTAAGCCCTCCCTACCAAGTGACCCGGAAGAAGAACGATTTCAAATGGGGTCCTGAGCAACAACAAGCCTTTGAACAAATTAAACGGGAGATAGTGCATGCAGTAGCCCTTGGGCCGCTCTGGGCAGGGCAAGATCTTAAGAATGTGCTCTACACCGCAGCTGGAGAGAATGGCCCTACCTGGAGCCTCTGGCAGAAAGCACCAGGAGACACTTGAGGCCAACCCCTAGGGTTTCGGAGTCAAGGATACAGAGGATCTGAGGCCCCCTATACTGCAACTGAAAAAGAGATATTGGCAGCGGATGAAGGGGGTCGAGCTGCTTCAGAAGTGATTGGTACTGAAGCACAGCTCCTCCTGGCACCCCGACTGCCGGTGCTGGGCTGGATGTTCAAAGGGAAGGTCCCCTCTACACATCACGCAACTGATGCTACATGGAGTAAGTGGGTCGCACTGATTACACAATGGGCTCGAATAGGAAACCTCAGTCGCCCAGGAATCTTGGAAGTGATCATGGACTGGCCAGAAGGCAAAGATTTTGGAGTATCACCAGAGGAGGAGGTGGTATGTGCTCAAGAAGCCCCGCTGTACAATAAATTGCCAGAAAATGAGAAGCAATATGCCCTGTTCACTGATGGATCCTGTCGTCTTGTGGGAAAGCTTCGGAGGTGGAATGCTGCTGTATGGAGTCCTACAAGACAAGTTGCAGAGACTGCTGAAGGAGAAGGTGAATTGAATCAATTTGCAGAGGTGAAAGCCATCCAGCTGGCTTTAGATATTGCTGAAAGAGAAAAATGGCCAGTGCTCTATCTCTACACTGACTCATGGATGGTGGCAAATGCCCTGTGGGGGTGGTTGCAGCAATGGAAGCAGAGCAACTGGCAGCGCAGAGGCAAACCCATCTGGGCTTCTGCATCATGGCAAGATATTGCTGCCCAGGTAGAACTTGGTTGTAAAAGTGCATCATGTAGATGCTCATGTACCCAAGAGTCGAGCCACTGAAGAACATCAAAACAACCAGCAGGCACATCAGGCTGCTAAGATTGAAGTGGCTCAGGTGGATCTGGACTGGCAACATAAGGGTGAAGTGTTTCTAGCTTGGTGGGCCCATGACACCTCAGGCCATCAAGGAAGA
>NW_009259681.1:835146-870674 GCF_000687185.1 Egretta garzetta
GGTTTAGTACCAGAAGAATGTTGATAACACACTGATGTTTTCAGCTGTTGCCAAGTAGTGCTCAGACTACTCAAGGACTTTTTGAGCTTCTCCTGCTCGGCCAGGTGCAGAACAAGCTGGGAGTACAGCACAGCTAGGACAGCTAACCCAAACTGACCAAAGGGCTATTCCATACCATATAACATCATGCTCGGGGGGGTTAGTCGGTCGGTCGGTCAGTCGCGGACAGGGTGGTCGCAGCTCGGGCTGAGTGATCGTGGCCCGGGAAGAGTGATCACTGCTCGGGCCGGGCTGGGCATCGGTCAGTGGGTGGTGAGCAATTGCATTGTGCATCACTTGTTGTATATATATATTCTGTATATTGTCTTACCATTATTATAATTACTATTGTTATTCTTGTCTCTTATTAAACTGTCTCTATCTCAACCCACGGGTCTTACTTTTTTTTTCTTTTCTCCGATTCTCTCCCCCATCCCACTGAGGGAGGGGGGGGGTGAGCAAGCAGCTGCGTGGTGCTGAGTTGCCAGGTGGGTTAAACCATGACATAGATAAATAACACAAAGTAGTTCAGTGGAAAAGCAGCCCCAGTGCACCAGGCTTTGACGTTCTCTGAGAAATTCCTATGTTCTTATCTTGCTGGCAGAAACAATGTTTAAAAATGTCATTAACGACTGGACTGCTGCAATGGATGGATTCAGAATCTTAAGGCCAGATAGAATGAGAAAACCAGGAGGGCAATTGGCCATTTACAAAAGAGAGAAGCAGGAAAAAAAATTGATTTTGGACAAGTCAGGAGCCAGTCAAGAGTTTAGAGGTCAAGATTAGTGGGCAGACCAACATCGGTGCTGCTGTGGTAGTTATCTGCTATAGACCTGTACTGGTTTTGACTGAGATAAGTTAATTTTCTTCACGGTAGCTTGTATGGTGCTATATTTTGGATATCTGCTGAAAACAGTGTTGATAATACAGGATGTTTTTCTTACTGCTGAGCAGTGCTTACACAGAGTCAAGGCCTTTTCTACTTCTCACCCCACCTACCAGTGAGCAAGCTGGGGGTGGACAAGAAGCTGGGAGAGGACACAGATGGGAGAGCTGACACTGACCCCCAACTCACCAAAAGGGTATCCCATACCATACGTGATCATGTTCAGCAAAGAAAGCTGAGGGAAGAAGGAGAAAGGGGGGACATTTAGAGTTATAGCATTTGTCTTCCCAAGTAATTGTTATGCGTGATGGATCCTTGCTTTCCTGGAGATGGCTGAACACCTGCCTGCCAATGGGAATTGGTGAATGAGTTCCTTGTTTTGCTTTGCTTGTGTGCACAGATTTTGTTTTACCTATTAAACTCTCTTTATCACAACCCACAATTTTTTGCAGTTTTAGCCTGCTGATTCCCTCCCACATTCCACTGGGGCGGAGTGAGTGAGTGGCTGCGTGGTACTCAGCTGCTGGCTGGGCTTAAGTCAGGACAAGACCGCCTTATCCAGAAGTAGTAGGTTAAGCCTTCTTCATATGTGTGCAAGAAGCCTCATATTTGCACGCCCTGGTCTTCAGTAGGGAACTTAAATCACCCAGATATCCTTTCTCAGCTTCCCCTGCTCTGCCAGGTGCACAAGAAGCTGGGAGGGGGCACAGCCAGAACAGCTCACTCAAACTGGCCAAAGGGCTATTCCAGACAATATGACGTCATGCTCAGTGTATAAACTGGGGGAAAAAGAAGGAAAGGGGGGGGAAGTTCGGAGTGATGGTGTTTTTCTTCCCAAGTCACCGTTATGCGTGATGGAGCCCTGCTTTCCTGGAGATGGCTGAACATCTGCCTGCTGGTGGGCAGTAGTGAATGAATTCCTTGTTTTGCTTCACTTGCATGTGTGTGGCTTTTGCTTTCCCTATTAAATTGTCTTTATCTCAACCCACGGGTTTTACTTTTTTTTCCTGATTCTCTCCCCCATCTCACTGAGGAAGAGGGGGAGTGAGCAAGCGGCTGTGTGGGTATTCAGTTGCCTGACAGGTTAAACAACAACAGTAATCCTGCTTGAGCAAGGGGGTTGGACTAGGTGTTCTCCAGAGGTCCCTTGCAACCTAAACAGTTCTGTGATTTTGTGATTAAATTACTCTTACTCACCCATAGCACATGTGTTCAAATACACACACAGACACATATGCACACATGCACATATCATACACACTCCATTTATATATTTGTTTCTAACAGTTTTTACTCATCTAAATGGGATTATCTCATTATTAGATTAGTCAGATAAGCAAACATTTATAGTGCTATAAGCAAGCCGGTAAGACCTGACATGAAAAGCGTTGGGTTTTTTTAAGTTACAATATTTACTTTTATGATTTAAAAGAAAATATCACTTAGTTTTAGTCAATCTGGTGACTAATTTTTACAGTAAATTTCATTCCTGTTCTTTGTTTATGTGTTTGCATATATAAATATTTAATATGTTTTCATTTACTTGGTAAAGTAATGGTCACAGAACCAAAGTTTTGAAAGGGAAACCAAGAGATCATCCAGCCTGTCTTGACCAAAATAATTAAGCAACTAAGAATTCTTATACAAGATGACTGCTTGTTTTAGTTCACCTCTGAAAGAATATGTTTTCATTGTTTCAGAAAGCACATATGTAATGAAAATTTTAGTGACTTATATGAAAAATGGGTGCCTTTGGGAAGAAAGCAAATATTGAAAAATGGTATATCTGTTTGATTACACATCCCCCATGAGCACTGTGCTGGCTACAGACACAGTTGCAACTGATATCAGGGGCAGATCTTTTACTGTGGTATTTTACTGTGGTGTTTTACTAATATATGACTCCTATACTCAGATGACTGCTGAACTGGTTTGCGTATACAGCTAATATAGTTTAACACACTAGTTAAATTGCACAGTCTCTGATTTGTTAGTTAGTGGAAGAAACAGTTCAGTGGAACTATAATTTTTACAAACTAAAATACATAAATAGTTGAAATTGTCTTTCTTGCCTGGGTTTTTTTTTTCAATATGCACTATTTTCCCCTCCTTCTTCTTTTAAAATGAAAAGGACGTGAACAGCTGTCACAAGGCACAGCTACATTACAACATTCAATTTCTTTTTTTAAATCCTTGATTATTCCAGGTGATAAAAACTATTGTTTGGTCAGTTATGAATTACTAAGAGGTGCATTTTCCACCCTGGAAAAGTTTATTTTTGTCACAAAGGTTTAATTTCAGTAAAAGTAACAGACACATAAAATTAAATATGTTCAGAATGCTAGTAGTTACAGAACTTCAAACATCAAAATTATGCCATATAATTTTTGAACCTGAGAGTACCAAAGACCCTTCCATGACAAACCTTCCATTGAGCTGAGCATGAACAGTCCATGATGCTTCCTTCAGAAGTCCTTGCTCCCGTGACCAATCTGATAAGAAGAAATTTATTTCTCTATTATACCAGAAAGACAATTATTTTGTTGTTGAAGATAAAATATCAGAGGAGTTAAGCTTCAGGCCTTGAATATTTTGAAGAGCTGAAGAAAATCTTGGCAGACATTGCGAGAAAATGGTAGAACATGTCTTTTCAAGATCTAAGTGAGACGGTTGATTTTTGCTGCAATGGATGATTTAATATTGCTGAAGAGCTTCTATTTTCCGTATTAAACAATTTCCAAAATGAGTTCTGGTAGGAAACTTGCATATTGAATCCCAATATGAAGTTGACTGATGTCTAAAGTTGTGTTTCTGTTACGTTGTCATGGAAATCTTTCTGTTGGAACAGGCTAAATGCACCTGTACTAAATTACTAGTTTTACTGGGGGTTAGGGTTACTTAGGGGTATTTTTATTGTGAACTTTAGCTTTTACATGGGATTATATTTTTCTTTCTAAATAAAAATAAATAATAGTAGTCTATCATATTATTCTATTATTACCTCCAAATAACCTTTTTATCTGCTTCATCAATGCTTCAGTTTTGTATTTTCAATGTGGGCTAATCACATATTAAAAAATCAACTGAAGGCAGCTGTTGAATCTGAGCTTCTTACCTGGGGATGTATAGATGAGGAAAATTCCCTAATATTTTACAACACAATTCCTGTGAAAGAGTGAGAGGAAATTGTGAATGCATGCATATCTTTCACTTATCGTCACAAGATAGATATACTATTGGGTAAATTAGCAATTAACTCAATACAAATTAACAACTATGTGACAACTGTACATATCTTCCTAGACTCAAAAACCTGCTTTTTCATAGGACTTCTGTCTACAGTATTTGGTTTAGGTTATTATTAGACTGGGTTTGGACCATTATTCATGTGTCAACAACATTGCAAATATAGCTACAACATCTGACTCATTTGGAAGATGGATTATAAGCACCAAATACTAAGTTCTCAGTCTTTTGAAATCTAGAAATGAATGACTGCCGTTTATAATAGTGCCTGTTCTTTTAATGACAACATTCACATATCAGACTAAAAATATTGCAGTAGAACAAGTACATCAGATTTGCCACCAGCTTGCTCATATATATGACAGGAAAAGAAAAATAGCAGATACTGACAAAGAAAATATACTAGCAAGCTTAGTATCTAGAATTTATTAAAAGTTTCCTTTCTTGTCAGATAAACAGAAAATGTCGCTTCAATTATTAGCCCAGTTCTAGGATTCCAGTGTCAGAACTATATTCCTCAGAATAACATAAGTTACCAGTACTAGATGGACTTCAGCACAGCTACTATATGGCTGTACAGTCAATATGAATAAAAATGTTGTATAAGATGAAATATTGCAAATGTATGCATTTTGTAGTGTTTATTTATTAATCTGTTGATAAAGACAAGGAAAATAAATTTAACATTTCTGGAGACTGCATTTAATCACTTTATGATTACATAGACGGAAATTAAAAATTCTGTTAATAGTATAGTATCAATTTTGAAGGTAAAGCATGTGGATTTAACTGTGTGAATTTTAGTAATGTCAAAGTGAGTCACAAATCTGCAACTTTGGAAATGTATTGTTTTGTGTCAGAAGAAAAATTCCATGGTAAATACAAAAATGATCTAAAAGTTAAAGTAAACAGATTTGAAAGTAAAATTTTAACAGAATAATTCCACTGACACATACAACTTTCATAAAGTGACATGGAACAATTGCTTGGAGTATATGGTATCAAAATGAAAGTTTTGGACAGTTTCACATTGTATTTTCAAATTATTTGCAACTATGAAATGTATTAAGCATTCTATTCTTCTTTTTTTGAGTATCTTTTGTTTATATCGCTTTCATTCCAAAGTAATAAAAAGGAAAGAGTAGTTATACTTTGCACAGTTTCCATTTTTGCAGTGTATGTCACCTTTATTACATAAAGATAATAACTAATTAAATACTCTGGGCTACAAAGGTAGAGCACTGATGAGGAAGGAATAGAATTCCATTCTGTGTGTTTGCTTATTAGAGGTAAATATAATTGCTATTTGAATCAATTTATCTTAAAATATGAAATTCAGTTAGACATATATCAATTAACTCCCTTTTTAATAATAAATTGCTTTCTTAATCTAAGATAGGCTAAGAGGCCATTATTTATAGCTAGATATATACATAAGAAATATAAGCTGTTTATAAAGCATAAGTAATATTTAAATTAGCTTCCTATTTTCCACCTTTTATATTACAGGTTGATTTAGAATAAAGTCCAGAAGTTTGGATGTCATGAGGTAAAAACATCTGTCTCATGCCTTTGATTGTAGGTAGGATTTAAACAATAAATCAGTTAGACTAGGTTTAAGTTTTTGGAAATTATGTTGGGAACGCATGAAATTAATATTCAAAACCACACAAAGCTGGTCTTGGGGATGGAAGATGTAATGAGGTAGATAAGTAACATTTGTTCTCTGTTAAAGTCATTCATGCACTGCTAGGAGAGAGGAACGAGAAAATACCTTCAGAACTGTAAAAAGAGCCATGTTAGTTTTCTTCCTGTAGATAATAAAAATTAGATAGCTGACATGGTATCCCAAACGAAAACATTCTCAGAGTTGGATTTGAAGACTATAGGTGTCTATACACATGCCCATATCCAGATGAAATTATTCTCTGATGACACACAATTAAATTCCAAATAACTTTGTATTTGTATCATGAAAGGGAAGATATCAATTTAATAGCTATCTCAATTTAATGATTATCAACCTTTCTTCTGGGATCAGGGTCTTGAAGCAGGAATAGGAAACATACATGGGAAAGCAGCTAAGCTTCTGGAGTCATGTGAATGACATTTCTGGGGTCAGGATTTGTCTTGAATATTACCGAAAGAATCCTTCTTTCTCTTGGTGGACCTCCATGATTGTGAGTAGACATGGTGAAAATGCAGCTGAAGCTGTAATGGGTCCAATACTTAAAGTAAGTAGATGGAATCTGAACATGGCAACTAGCCTGATGTGTCTTTGGTATGCCTGATCCATGTTCATATGCAGACCAATTAAAGTATGCCCAACACAGACCACCTCTGATGGGGTTTTTGTACCTGTTAATATCATGGCATTTATAGACTTGTCTCTTTTGTTTGCTACCTTCAGACAAGTTTGTAACTGGAAAATATAACTTATGGGTGTACTGAATCTTTACACTGAATTTTCAATTCCCAGTGATATTAATAGAAGCTACATATGCACAGATTGAAGTGTGATTTGAGCCTTAGAAAGTAAATGCATGAAAAATTTGGCTATGAAGAAAAAATTAACTATTTCTGTGGCTGCTCTGCGAAGTCTTATTTCTATTAATTTTTACAGGTAAAATGTAGGAAGCCATTCTTTGCATAAGCACTCATGAGCTCATCCCCCTTCCATTTATAGAAAAAATATGCCAGATACCTTCTGTAGTGGAAGCCTATGAATCACTCTCCTGTTGTGTTTAACCATGCCGTGGGCAGTGAGTCAATGGATAAGAAACTGCTATTTGTTTCAAATGTACATGACTTAAGGGGAAGTCCCTGGCAGAAAGCACCAGGGGAGACTCAAGGCTGATCCCTAGGGTTTTGGAGTTGGGGATACAGAGGATCCAAGGCCCGCTATATTCCAACTGAAAAAGAGATATTGACAGCATATGAATGGATTAGAGCTGCTTCAGAAGTGTTGGGTACTGAAGCACAGCTCCTCCTGGCACCCCAACTGCCAGTGCTGGGCTGGATGTTCAAAGGGAGGGTCCCCTCTACACATCATGCAACTGATGCTACATGGAGTAAGTGGGTCACAATGATCACACAACGGGCTCAAACAGGAAACCCCAGTCACCCAGGAATCTTGGAAGTGATCATGGACTGGCCAGAAGGCAAAGATTTTGCAATATCACCAGAGGAGGAGATGATACATGCTGAAGTGGCCCCACTGTACAATAAACTGCCAGAAAATGAGAAGCAATATGGCCTGTTCACTGATGGGTCCTGTCGTCTTGTGGGAAAGCATCGGAGGTGGAAGGCTGTTGCATGGAGTTGTATATAACAAGTCACAGGAACTACTGAAGGAGAAGGTGAATTGAATCAATTTGCAGAGGTGAAAGCCATCCAGCTGACTTTAGGTATTGCTGAATGAGAAAAATGGCGAATGTTCTATCTGTACACTGAGTCAGGGATGGTGGCAAATACCTTGTGGGGGTGGCTGCAGCAATGGAAGCAGAGCAACTGTCAGCGCAGAGGCAAACCCATCTGGGCTTCTGCATTATGGCAAGATAAAGCTGCCCAGGTAGAGAAACTGGCTGTAAAAGTACATCATGTAGATGCTCACATACTCAGGAATCAGGCCATGGAAGAGCATCAAAACAACCAGCAGGTGAATCAGGCTGCTAAGATTGAAGTGGTTCAGGTGGATCTGGACTGGCAATGTAAGGGTGAATCATTTATAGCTTGGTAGGCCCATGACACCTCAGGCCATCAAAGAAGAGATCACAGCATCATAGAATCATAGATTGGAAGGGACCTCAAGGATCATCTAGTCTAACCTTTCTTGGTAAGTGCACAGTCTGGATAAGATGGCCCAACGTCCTGTCCAGCTGAGTCTCAAAAGTGTCCAATGTGTCCCTGGGGAGATTATTCCAATGGTTGACTCTTCTCATTGTGAAAAATTTCCCTCTCATGTCCAGTTGGAATCTTCCCCAGAGCAACTTATGTCCATTCCCCCTTGTCCTCTCCATGTGACTCCTTGTAAAAATGGAGTCTCCAACTTCCTTGTAAGCTATCCCTTACGTACTGGTATGTGGTGATGAGATCCCCTCTAAGCCTCCTTTTCTCTACGCTGAAGAAACTCAGTTTTTTCAGCCTGTCCTCATATGGCAGGCTTCCCAGTCCTTTGATCATCTTGTTGGCCATTCTCTGGATGCCCTCTAGCCTGACCACATCTTTTTTGTATAGCAGGGACCAGAACTGTACACAGTAGTCCAGGCGTGGCCTGTACAGCTCTGAGTAGAGTGGGATGGTGACTTCTTTATCTCTGCTGATGATACCCTTTTTGATGCAACCCAGCATCCTATTGGCCTTCTTGGCCGCAGCAGCACACTGCTCACTCATATTGAGCTTCCTGTCCACCAGGACACCCAGGTCCCTTTCCACAGAGATGCAACATGTAGATGGGATCGTGATCAAGGGGTAGACTTGTCCATGGACACTATTGCACGGGTTATCCATGAATGTGAAACATGCACTGCAATCAAACAAGCCAAGCAATTGAAGCCTCTCTGCTATGGACAATGGCTGAAATATAAACATGGCGATGCCTGGCAGATTGGTTATATCACAGTCCCACAAACCTGCCAAGGCAAGCGCCACATGCTTACAATGGTGGAAGCAACCACTGGCTGGCTGGAAACATATCCCATGCCCCACATCACCATCCAGAACACTATCCTGGGCCTTGAAAAACAAGTCCTATGGCAACATGGCACCCCAGAAAGAATTGAGTCAGACAATGGAACTCATTTCCAAAACAACTTTATAGACACGTGGACCAAAGAGCATGACATTTAGTGGGTATATCACGTCTGCTGTCATGCAACAGCCTCCAGGAAAATCAAGTGATACAATGGACTGTTAAAGACTACACTGAGACCAATGGGTGCTGGGACTTGCAAACATCAGGGTGCTCATTTAGCAAAAGCCACCTGGTTAGTCAGCACTAGGGAATCTGACAACTGAGCTGGCCCTGCCTAGTCAAAAATTTAAGTACTGTAGAAGAGGGTAAAGTCCCTGTAGTGCATGTAAAAAAATATGGTGGAGAAGACAGTCTGGGTTACTACTACCTCAGGCAAAAGCCAACTCATTTGTGGGATTGTTTTTGCTCGAGGACCTGTGTGCAGTTGGTGGGTGATGTGGGAGTCTGATGTGTACCTTAAAGGGATTTGATTTTGGGTGAGAATAGCCAGTGAACTGAATTGTATGATGTTAATTGCTATACAATACTGTATATCATCACTTCTATGGTGGCTATATGCCATATCAACAGTATTACAGTAAGAATCACACATATTAATGAAGAATTAACTTTGATGAAACCAAGCAAAGTGCAGAGGTGATAGAACCAGACAAGTGCAGTAATAAAGGAACCAGAACTGGTGTCAGCGTGCAACAACCCAACGCCACACACCATCTTTCCTGACCTGAAATACTGTTATGACAGATGGAGCCCAAAGTCATGGACTAAATGAACTCAAAGGGCACTTTAGAAGGATGGCCCATAAACTAAGTGAATGATATCTGTGTGTATATATCAAAAGACAGGAAAAGTGTTGGTGGTGGCTAGTTGAAATGTAGTGGAAAGGGTAGGACCTAGGCATGACGTAGATGGTATAGAATAAGGGGTGGATGCTGTCCTGGTTTCGGCTAGTAGCTGGCATAGTGCTGTGTTTTGGATTTAGTATGAGAAGAATGTTGATAACACATTGATATTTTAGTTGTTGCTAAGTAGTGCTTAGATTAGTCAAGGATTTCTCAGATTCCTCTGCTCTGCCAGGTGTACAAGAAACTGGGAGGGGGCACACCAGGACAGCTGATCCAAACTGGCCAAATGGTTATTCCATACCATATGACGTCATGCTCAGTATATAAACTGAGGGGAGTTGGCTGTGGGGACATCTATCACTGCTTGGGGACAGGCTGGGCATCAGTTGGCAATTGGTGAGCAGTTGCATCACTTGTTTTTCCAGGGGTTTGTTCCTTTTTTAATTGTTTATTATTATTATTATTTTGTTGGGTTTTATTATTTTGGGGATTATTATTATTATTACTATTACTATTGTTATTATTATTAGATTGTGCACTATTATTATAATCATATACTGTATATTAATACATAATAATTATGTACTGTGTACTTTTATTATACTGAGTACTGTGTGCAGTTTTGGGTGCCTCAGTACAAGAAGGACATCAGGCTATTAGAATGTGTCCAAAGAAGGACAACCAAGATGGTGAGAGTCCTCCAGGACAAGGCTTACAAGGAGTGGAGTGGCTGACGTCACTTGGTTTGTACAGCTTGGAGAACAGTAGGCTGAGGGGTGACCTCATCGCAGTCTACAGCTTCCTCAAGAGGGGCAGCAGAGGGGGAGGTGTTGATCTCCTCTCTCTGGTGACCACCGATAGGACACAAGGAGATGGAATGAAGCTGCCTCAGGAGAAGTTCAGGTTGGACATTATGAAAAGGTTCTTCATTGACAGTGTGGTCGGTCACTGGAACAGGCTTCCCAGGGAAGTGGTCACAGCACCAAACCTGTCAGAGTTCAAGGAGCATCTGGACAACACTCTAAGTGATACGGTTTAGATTTAGGTAGTCCTGCAAGGAGCAGGTAATTGGACTGGATGATCCTTATGGGTCCCTTCCAACTTGAGATATTCTATGATTCTATGATTCTATACTGTTCAGTGTTAAGAAAAAAACAGAAAAATTCTGGTACTGTCAGTGTTATCTACTATATGACCAGTGCCAACAAACCAGGTATAAAATGATAGTATGTGACATGTTATTTCCCAGTCACAGAGATAGAGAGATGTCTTGTTAGAGGTTTTCAAATTGAAGAACTAGAAAAGAGACAAGAAAAGAAAATAATGTTGTAGAGAGAGCAGTGGTGTAGAGACATGCAGGGTATTCTGCCTCAGTAAGCAAGTCGCTACTTATTAAAAAGTTCAGAAGACCAAAGCTAGCTGATTTTATTTTTAAAATAACTGAATTATTCTGAGTTTGCAGACTAATTTAGTTCTGCATCTAATAAGCCAGCAGTAAGTCAGCATGTGCCAGCATGAGACAGCAATGTGCCCTTGTGGCAAAGAAGGCTAACAGTATCCAGGACTTCATTAGGTGGAGGATTGCCAGCAGGTCAAGGGAGGTGACTGGTGAGGACACACTGGGAGTGCTGTGACCAGTTCTGGGTTCCCCAGTACAACAGAGACATAGACATGCTGGAGAAACTCCAGCAAAGGGACAATAAGATGCTGAAGGGACTGGAACATCTCTCCTATAAGGAAAGGCTGAGAGAGCCAGGACTTTTCAGCCTGGAGAAGAGAAGGATTGGGGATATCTTATGAATGTATATAAATACGTGAAGTGCAAGGAGGATGGAGCCAGGCTCTCTTCGGTGGTGCCCAGTGACAGGACAAGAAGCAATGGGCACAAAGTGAAACACAAGAGGTTCTGTCTGAATATCAGGAAACATTTTTTACTGTGAGGGTGATTGAGCACTGGAAGAGGTTGCCCAGAGAGGTTATGGAGTCTCCATCCTTGGAGATACTCAAAAACTGCCTGTACATGGTCCTCAGCAACTGAGTCTAGGTGGCTCTGCTTGAGCAGGGGGTTTGGATCAAATGACCTCCAGAGGTCCCTTCCAACCTCAATCATTCTGTGATTCTGTGAAATGCCATCAGTTGACAACTGTGTCTAAAACTCCAGTAGTGAATATGCTGGATATGGTATTTCTAGGAGATGTGCGTAGGGCCCTTAATAGTGTTTCTGATTTTTTTTTTGTCAAGACAAACATATTTTTCATGTAAGCAATTCCTTCTGGAATCAGGACACTTAGTTTCTTCATTTGTCATAAAAATTGATATAAATTTTCATAGTTCTAATTATAAGTATATACTTTCAACTGTTTGCTGACAAAACTAATCGTACCAAGAGAATATTGTGAGGAGCAAAAATCCTAAATACTGAAAGAAGAAAAACAATTCTAAAATAACCAGCCTGATAAATTCTCAATCTTTTATCATAACAAGTAGTAAAATAAGGTCTTTCTGTGCAAGATAAGATTATGAAATACACAAAAATATGATCCACAAAATACAGACAGTATGATAAATAGATTATGAAATACATAGAATACATGTAATACATTGAAATACATAGAACCTCTGGAAAAATGCCCAGACACCACATTTTTTTCCAACAGAAAGAAGTCCAGAGAGGTGCCAGGACTCTCTAGTTTTACTCACTTGAATGGATGATGTGCTGTCTTAATGTTCCTTAAAAGGCAGTCAACATCACACAAAGATCAGGCCTAAACTCTTATTTGCATGTATTTCAATCTGTCTGGTAAGGTAGAGAGTAGACGCCCTGAATTCAACTTCCTTAACAGGTTCAAATAACTTCATCCCTACATAATCTCGGAGGGTTTTTTGACATATTTCCAATTAAGAATGTCCCTATTTAGCAATAGAATGAAATTTTGGTACCTTTGGAAATTTTGCCATTGATTTCAGTGGAACTGGTTATTTTACTGCTCATGGCCAAATGCTGTTTCATGTAGTAAGTGCTGCCTTTAGTACTTCTATTTTATATTGCTTTCCTTTTGTAATTCTCTGTAGAAGATATCTCCCTATTTCTAGTATTGTCCTTTGTTCATGTTTCTTTAAAAATAATATTTTCTACTTTTTTTTGAAATTAAAATCTTAAATAAACTTCTGAATTTTACTCACTGCGAAACACTGCTCCTTAAAGTTCGTCTTACTTTTATCTCTAGAAAATTTGGGATTTTCTTATAAAAAAAAAAAAAAAAGAGAGAGATTTACTTTTAACTGAAATCCTGAAGGAACAGAAGGAATTATGTACAGTTCCTTAAACTTAATTTCTTATATCTTATTCTTTTTCTTCTTGTTTCAGCGTATGCATAAAATATATGAAAACATTTTTTTCATTCTTGTTTTGAAGCAGAAAATAGGGAGAGCTACACTGAACCATTTATGAAATCTAAATAATTTATAACAGAAAATGGCTACAGTCTATCTAAATGTAGCAAAAAAGTTTCTCAAGGGTATAGACCTCTTATAAGATTCTTTCCTGTTTACATTCAGGCAAGAGAAGGTGTTATTGTGTAGAGTGTTCCATCTGCTTAGTGTAGCATTAAATAAATACATCTCTGCAGGTTATCGCTATGCCAGCAGGGAGCTGAGATGCATGTATGTGCCATTGTTCTCAGCATATAAAAAAGAAGAAAACTATATGTTTCAATGTAGAGTTAAACAGGTAATGCAAAGAAATATGGGAGAAAGCTATTACCACTGTATGCAATATACTTCTGTATGTCATATACTGTACACCCCAAACTATGTGCTAGGCTGAGATTAATATTCATGCAAAACAGGGTTAAAGACACAGAGAAAGTACTCGTATTTGGATGCCTTAGCATGTCAAGGTTCCATCAAAACCAGTCAACACATGCACCTTGTATGAATGAAGAATCTGTTTTAATTCTGAATTATGCTTTTTTAATTGTTAGTCACACCTTTTTTTCTTTTAATTTAAGAAACTTTCTGTCATTTTCACAAGAATAATTGATTTTTTTTTTTGTTACCACATGACTGAGTAAGGTAAGAAAGTTTGTATGGACCATTATTTTATAACTCATTCCTGTGTAAATTATGAACTTCGGGCTCTTATGCTTCCTCACTGAACTAGTCTAGTGTCTAGATTTTGGGTGAGGAAGCAAGACAACATTTAAGTGATTGAAGACATGAAGAAGATAAGAGGCTAAGCAGAGGATAGAAGTAGATATGGTTAACTGGAAATGTTAATTACATAGATTGTTAGAATGAAGGTTGGGAAAATTTCTTATTAACAGTGTAATCCATGGTCTTGCCTCTAAATCTGCCTTAAATATACCGATTGTCCAGTCCAGCCTTTTTCCAGAAAGATTTGGTGTGCCTAAAAGGACATAAGGCTAGGTCCAAACTAAGAACTTACATTGAATGCAAGTGTCTGTGTTGAGCTATGTGGCTCAAAACCTCACTGCTTATGGTTTAGGTCCTTAAAGATCTTAAGTTTTCCCAATAAAATTTCTTGACTGCCTTCAGCCCGGCACATAGAAATGACAGCATCTCAGTAGAACTGAGTGTTTCCATATCTGTGTCATGCCTACAGCTATCTTTGCTTCAGAGTCTGGTGACACTGAACAAAAAAATGTCCAAATACAAAATCATATGAGAAAACTGATCTCTTGTGTATCTGCTGAGAACTCTTAGTATAGCAGAAACTGTAATAACCGCTACTTCTACTTAAAACATGGTGAAGAAGGAAACACTGCCACCTATCATTTAATAGCGTTGTTATTAAAATGCTTACTCACCAAATCACTCATATTTTCAGCATTTTCAGCTGTATGACGATACTTTTCCACAAAAGTATTAGGGACACTTTCCTGCGTAAAGTCATGGTCAGTAAGACTAAGGCTAGTACTGAATTCATGTCTCTTACTTCTTTCTGACTGCTCTATTAAACAGATTCTAAAAAGTGGGCTTTCCCGTACTCATTTTTTAAAGAAAATTATGAGTCACTATGAAGCGATAATTTATATTTCTATGTTTCAAAATAAATTTCAGGCTCAGATATACTATAAGGATATTTCTGGACCATATGTCTCTTTTTCCAGCTTTTATGAATATAAAAGAACTTAGACTTTTAATAACATGAAGTATAAATTCCATATTTGGAGCCATTCACATCTTCACCCTATATTACACTTTTTAGGTCATTTCTTTCCATAACATAAAAGCTTAATAAACTGCAATTTGTAATATTTACTTCTACAATGTAAACCAAAGATATGATCTAGAATCTGCTTCAGAGTATAAATATTTGTTAAATAACTTCACATGCCTGCAGATATTAATAAATCATTTTAATTAAAAAAGGGCAGAAGGAACAGATCCAAGGTTGGAAAAAAATACCAGTATATTGCAGATCTAAAGAAAACTCCCAAACCTACATGAAATAAAATTCAAATAATAACATCTAAAAAGAGAAGGAAAAAAGGCTAGATTTTGAAACAAGAGGACAAGATAAAAGATAAAAGTGTCTGAGTAGCTGTGTGAACTTTTTTTCACTTCAAGAAAATTTCATTAAAAGAATGGACTTAATAATGACAGAGGCAAAGCCATTACTATGCTCCCATAATTAATCTTTTATAAAGCATCTCTTATCAATCTGAAATAAAAACTATTTTAAACAAATAACTAGTTAAGGCAGGTATCTGGGACATGATATTTTTTTTTTTGCATCAAATTTACATCAATTGTTTTGACTCAGGCTCAGTGGATTTAGGGTCCTTCAGAACCCACACTTTGTAGGTGGGGGGGACTAGCGGGTGTTGGTATATCCTTGGCCTTGGAAGTGTTCAGTAGCTTGTATTCAGCTACAGCATGCCTTTGAAATTATTCAGTCCTGTACTGAGGTTTTCAGGAGATGAAGGATCCATCGTTACTGTTGGAACTTTGTTGCACAACTTAGAAATTTGGTTATTCTTAAGTTTCTCTCATCTAATATTTTCTGCTTACATATGTATTCAGACACTAGTTAAATCACCTTCCTGTCTTTCTTTTCATAATTTAAATGGATTAAGCTCATTAAGTCTTTTTCTTCCTCTGGAGTAATTTGTTTTAAATTTTAGGGTTTTTCCACTCTTAAGCTCTTCAATATCCATTTAAAAATATGCTTGTGATACTGACTCCCATATATTGCTATCTATTTCAGCAATTCTTCCTTATTCTTCTCTTACTTACACAGCAAAAGACCTTTTTGTCACAACTTTATCTTGGGAGCTCAGGTTGTTTTTCTGTGTGCTGGATCACTCTCAGAATTATTTTTTTCCAGAAGTCATTGCTCATTCCTAAAAAACTAGAACTCAAGAGTTTGGCTGTGTCAAAGACATCGGTTGAATGGGTCAGAGTTATGAAGTACTTTCAGTGAGTCTGTATGACTGCCTTGTCTCGCTCGTTAACTCACCACACTGCCAATATTTGTGTCATCAGAAAATTTTATTGAGTGGTTTTTTAAAAAAATTACTTCCAGAGAACTGAGGGGAATGGTGACTATCATTGGCAGGTACCAATCCTTGTGAAATACTACTAGAAATAACCATGTCTAACTTTGGAATGCTGTTCTTTCCATTCATAATGTACTGGAAAGCACTTCATCATTCTTCTGAGATAAAAGTACATCAACCTTCTTCTTTCTAAACAAAGAGCAGAAATGTGCCATTTTTCTGCACGTGTGAATTAAGCATAATTCTTAGGCTTTTTCCCCTAACTATTGCCATGTCTCCCATTTTCCTCTTGCAGTATCATCAGCGGCAGTGCTGTGGTTACTTTTTGACTCCCTGACCTTACATATTCGATGTAGGATACTGGAGACACAATACCGTGTAACAGGTAGGAAGTATATGCCCCTTTGTGACTGAAGTGTCACAGGCTGATTTCCCAAGAAAGCATGCCCCTACTCATTTTCCACTACAATGAGTACAACTACTTGCATACTTTTTAAGACTGAATTATAAAAATCTACATCTCTTAGTACCCAAAACAGATTAGACATTGTAGGTCATATCTTCAGATTGTATAAATCAGCATAGGTATATAAACTTTGAAAGAGCTACATGCATTTAAATTATCTAGTGGTTCAGCACAAATAAAATGTAAGCATATCAGTGTGTGTATTCATGGTCCTGTACAAGTTAGTCTACCTATGAAAACAAATTTATGGGGAATATGAGGTGATATTTAACTGCATTCAAGAAACAGATCTGGATCAGGATTTATCCTCAAGACTGAGATTTTACTTTTTGTGCATTATGAGTAGAGTTTTCCAAAGCATGACCACCTGCAGTATGAAGTGTTTCCTTCTGTTTTACTAATTGTGCTGTGAATCAAATCTTGATCTTTCCTCAAGAAACAAAATGAAAAATGGAGGATTCAATTTCTTCTATATATGCTTCGTATTTCAGTCATCTTTTATTTTTATAAATACATTATGCATACATTTCTGTTACTGTCAGTTGGTAAGCTGGTAAGGTTGCTAGTATCATTTTTGCATTATGCTACACCAATGTGGTGATATGTGCTGAAAAGAAAAGAGGTTTTGATTCTTCCCAAGTATTTTCTCAAGAAATTACTCCCCAAGTTACCCTGTGAACTCAATATCAGTGAAACAGTTCCAAATACATGTATTTAACAAATAGCCAAGTGCTAAATGCTAAAACTAATTGGAATACTATTATATTAGTCCAAAATATGTTAGGATAAAGAATTAAGCATGGTACAAACCAAGGAAAAGATCTACTAATATTTCTAGAGGAAGGAATCGGGGGGGAGGCAGAGGAGAGATCAGTAGAGTGGAAGAATAAAACTATAGGCAGACAACTGTGACTCTGTATTTTTGACTTCTGGTCAGATTCCTTGGCATGTGAAGTCCCCTGTGTGAGCTAAAGAGAGTTCCTCTGGTTTTTTTTTTCTTCATCCTCCAACCAATAGAAATGCTTTGAACTAGTAGAAATGCTTTGGGAAAGACATTTCTGTTGTAATAAGGGTGATAAATGAGTGCTGAAACTTTGCAAGAACATAAGCACTTGGAAGAGTGAAAATTTGAATACAGTATCAATGAAAAATAGAAGTATAGTATAATGAAAAAAATTCAAGCCAACTATACTGTTTTAAGAGAAAAAAGTCTTGCACTGGCTTAAAGCCAACTGTTTCCATACAGGGTATTGTAGCCATGAGTCTAGTAAGGGTGAAGTGGTTGTGCCAGTACAAACAGTTTTTTTCATAATTAAAGGAAGAAGAAGGTGAGAATTATTTCTCAGAATAAACTGCATTGTGATAATTATAATTTCTGTTTGTTGCACTATTTACCATTTCTGAGAGTAAATTCTTCATGCTGTTTCAGATATTCTCTATTTGAATAGCAAGGGCTAATATTATTTGTAGTAGTATTGAAAATCCTAAGAAAAAACTGCAAATCACTGTATAGATATTTTTTTTAAAATAACTGCATAAGTATAGAACATTGTGTCACTTCTTCTGTGCTAAGTTTTTTTCATCTCTCTGTTTGGGAGTAAGAGAAAAGAGAGAGAGACAATAAAAATCAGATAACTAGAATTTGAGAAATAGAAGGTTTGAAGTTAGCAGAAAGATGTCATAAAGAAGCACAACAGAAGCAGGGAAGAAGGGCAAAAGTTGAGGAAGGCGGTTGTTTCCAAGACTGATAATGTTAAATGAAACTATGAGATAGTTAAGAAAATAGTAAGAAATTTTGTTTTTGATAAGAAAGAAAAATATAATACCTGGAAGAGTGAATGGATAACAGCTGGTATAGATTAGGAGAGAATATTTCTTTATATTGTTAATTTCTCAGACTTTGAGAAATGAAAAAAGTAAGCATATGTATCTCTGAAAGCTGTGAAAAGGAAGTAAGAGCTGGTCTGACATTTCTCTGTTACAATTAAAGCTAAATTTTTTTGCCTGTCTCCTTATTAATGAATTTACTAGAAAAAAAATGCTGAAAGAATTACCAAAAGAGTCTGCAAGGGAAAAAAAAGAAAAACACGTCAACAAAATTGAGAAAAAAGTATTAGATCCACAAAAACTTTACTCTGGTAGTGGTTGCCTCTTAGTCAATAGTGTAGCCTCTAGTAAACATCCTTTAATGTCTAGTATCACCCACCGCATATTAGGATTGCATTCTGTGTCCTGTATCAGACTGTATTTTGATCTTAAAAGTTTATGGATAAACTTCACAAGAAAAAGAGAGTTACTTCTTCTGTTCACTGTTGTTGATTGTTGGTACAACAATCTGTACAAATAATTAAGCATCTCGGCAAGTGCTGGAACACAAATGTCACATCACCTCTCTTTAGCCACAAGGTCAGAAAGTCACTTATTTCCTCTGGTTTAGTTTATGAATGAGTGACTATATTTTTAAAATGCCATCAAGTAGCTCCAAGAGAAAAAAACTGTGAGTCAGACAGAACACACTAGAAGTTGGTAGCCAAGGTGTTTTCTAGGAAAATGTCAAATGTGAATCAGAAGAGATTTCTTAGTCACAAGGGAAAAAAAAACAGTATTCCTAACTAAAAGTATTCCAGAATCTAAACCAAATCCATAGTCTTTATAAATCTAGACTTTCATATATTTTGGTTTAGTTTTTCTTTATAAATGAGAGAAAATAATTTGTTTTAATTTTGGCTAAATAAAATATTTATCTTTTTTAATGAAGGAAACAAACATAAACAATTTCATATAGTTTAAGCAGAAGTATTTAAAAATATTTCTGTTCACTAGCCAAAGTAATGAGTCACCCAATGTGGTCTCAACATGAAGCAACAAGAGAGAAACAGTTCAACAGAGTTGGATCTGCTTGAATATTGCTAAAGCCAAACTGAGAAACTGTGACTGAGTCCAATTAGAAATTCCAAGAACTCTAAGAAATCTCAATAAAATTTAGGTCATGGTCAAATTTTGTCACCTAGACGCAAGTGACACAGCTGTGATCTTCAACCTAGCCTCAGGACTTCATTCATGGAGCAAAATCTTTGTTCTGGCTCAAATATAAGGCATGCCTGATTAGCTCAACTGTCTTAATTGCTGCTGCTCTGAGCTGGGACAGCCAACTGTCTTAGTTCTGCAGAGTGAGTTCTGTTGCCCAGGATCTGCTGTGGTAACAAGCACAATGAGAAAAAGACATGGGCGGTAATGGTTTTTCTAGCTGTTTTTAAAGTCAGTGAAAGTTCAAGTCCTTCTTCACGTTACTTGACTTTTCCTCACAATTCATTCCAACTGAGACAGCTTTTCATTTTTCCTCCTGTTGCAGGAGCTGGGTTTGACCCAGGGAAAGCAGAACAATGTCTGAAGTCCTGTTTCTTTGATGCATACCTCTTATTTAAATCAAAGTTTATGTTTGACACTCTCCAGTGTAAAGCTCAAGGTCTCTTTATTTCTACTTTTTTCATGTTAGGATGGTCTTTTTCCTGCCTTGCTTGGTTCCCTTTTTTTTTTTTTTTTATTCCACTTGTTTTGTGGTGGTTTCCTGTTTGACAAAAATAAACTAAATACATGCCTGTATATTTCAGCTGATTTGCAATTCTGTAACATTACAAAAGCAACAAAACCTCATCTTCATATGTTTTGCATTGTCAAAGTGACCTAAAGTTCCCAAAGCAAACTAGAAAACTGAACTCACTGTTTTCAGATGTTGGTGTGAAAGTACTTAAACAGTGGAATCTGATACACCTATATTTTAATATTTCATTCCCTTTACTACTATTCCTATTCCTATTCCTATGCCTGTTCCTAATCACATTGCTGTAACAGCTGATATACTGTTGGAATCTTGTAGAGATTCTAGATGCTTAAGAAATTAAATATAATTATTTGAGTGATACCTTGACAAAGAAACAAATCTGAAGTGATTCTAAAACCAATCTCATAATAAGAAGAGACTGAAAGAAGATACTGCATGCCTTAGCACTAAACATTTCTGAGAATGGTAGTTTTGGCCATGAACAAAAATACAAGATTTTTGTTTGCAAAAATTTAGAGAATTTCCAGAAAAGGAATTATATTAATAGGAACTGAGGAGTACTTGTCTTTGTAACTGAAACTTTCAACCCTAGTAGTTATTGTACAATCACAGAATAGTTTGGTTTGGAAGGGACAATCAAAGACTATCTAGTCCAACTCACCTGCTATGGTAGGGACGTCCTGGACTAAATCAGGATGCTCAAAGTCATGTCCATCATGACCTTGAACACTTCCAATGATGGGGCATCCACAACTTCTCCGGTCAACCTGTTCCAGTGTCTCACCACCCTCATAATAAAAAGTTTCTTTTTTCTGTCCAATCTAAGTCTACTCTTTCAGTTTAAAACTTTTGCCCCTTGCCGTGTCACTACAGGCCCTGGTAAAAAGTCTCTCTCTGCCTTATTCACTGAAGGTCTCCCTGAAGCCACCTTTTCTCCAGGCTGAATGACCTCAACACTCTCAGCCTCTCAGATGATCCCATCAGCCCACTCCCAAAGCCTGTCAAGATACCTATGGATGGCATCTCTCCATTCTAGTGAATCAACTGCACTATGCAGCTTGGTGTCATCCACAAATTTGTAGAGAGTGTACTCAATCCCATTGTTTATGTCATTGATGAAGATGTGAAGTAGTATTGGTCCCCTATAGACCCGTGAGAGTCACAATTCATCACTGGTTTCCATTTTGATATTGAGTCATCAACTGTAACTCTTTGGACATGACATCCAACTAATTTCCCATTCATCTAACAGTCCAGTCATCAAACTCATATCTCTCCAATTTAGAGGTAAGAATGTAGTGTGAGACTGCCTTACAGAACTCCAGGTAGATGACATCCATAGCTCGTCTTTTGCCCATTGATGCAGTCACTCCTTCAGAGAAGGCCACTAGATTAATCAGGCGTAGTTTGTCCTTGGTGAAGCTATGTTGGTTGTCTCTGATCACCTCCCTGTCTTTTATATGTTTCAAGATAACTTTCAGGAAGATCTCTTCTGTGATCTTCCCAGGCACTGAGATGAAGCTCACTGATCGGTAGTTCACAGGGTCCACCTTTCTATCCTTTTTGAAAACGGGTGTGATTTTTCCTTTGCTTCCAGTCACTGGGGATTCCACCTGAATGCTATGACTTTTCAAATATGATGAGAGCAGCTTGGCAACTACCTATGCCAATTTCTTCAGGACCCTGGGATGCATCTCATCAGCTTTCATGTCATAGAAACCTATGGGATTTATGTAATTTGAGATTTTCCTTCTTTTCCTCAATTTTTTCTTTTATTTTTCTTCTTTTCCTTTTTTTAATTGTTTGTTTTCCTTTTTTTCCTTTTTATTTTTGCTTTTATCCTTTTTTTTTCTTTAGTACACTGACAAGCATGGAATCTTAGATTTACAGTTTTTGCCATTCTTGTAAAAGCATCTGCCTTCCATTATCTATTGCTATTTCGAGTTATTTCTTGCACTGCTTTGATTTTTTTCTTCTCCATTTTAGATAGTTGATATATTTCGTGACTCAGAGAAATGTCTCTGTGACCATCTCTACTTTGATGGGTATTGCCTTCCTTTGAATGGGTCTAGTATTGTCTTTCTGGTTTGCTGTCTTTTTTCTCATCTGACTGAATTGTCTCTATAGATTGAGGCAACTCATTTTTTGTGAACAGAAGGTGAATGTCAAGGGCATGATTTGTCTCACCAAAACCCAAAATTGCAATGTGGATATCTATGCCTTAGCAAGTCACCTACACTCCTAATAGTTATACGTAGAAAAACATGCCACTCACAGGGGAAGATTCCCCTCATCCGAAAGTAGATATCTAAAGTGACTCTTATGTATTATACCCTGCACTGGTCCTTTTTTCTACATTTATTACAGACAGAGATGACCGCAAAAGGCTCAGATGCAGACAGCTACATTTGAGAAATCTGAAGCGAGCTGAACATACAAACATCTCCAAGTTGGTAGCTAATTTTATCCAGGTAAGTGGAAAGGGGAAACTGAAGAAAAAGTGTATGGCATGAACACTGATATAACTATTTACCACTATTACCAATCGATCAATGGGTCTTTTTTTCTCCTGCTTTTTGTTTTCTGTAAATCCTCCAAAACATCTTGCTCTCTTTTATGTTTTAATACTATGGCTTATGGAGAAAAGCCTGTCTAAAAATCACAACAGAAAAGGCCCTTCTCATTCTAGCATCTTCAACATCTGTGGGAAACAAAAATAAAACAGAAAAATTAGACCCTGCTAAAGAACCTGGCTCTGCAGGGAGGATTTTACTACTGTGTGAATAAATAAAACCATTTGTCCTTATGGACTCATGCTGACTGTGCACAGAGGAGGTTGGGGTTGCTTCCCACCCCCACTCAAGATGTTGCTGTTAGAATAAGGTTATCTGTTCACCAGCTTGTTTTTATTTTTTTAAAAAAAAAACCACATAGACAGCAACCTTAAAAAATAAGTCAGTGTAAGCAAATGAGAAAGCAACTATATAAAAAGGACATATATTTATATTGCTCATAAATAAACCATCAGCTGCTCTTACCATTTATTTTCTCTAGAAATATTTTAATTCTCATAGAAAAGCCATCACTGCCCTTTTTTTATATTTCTAACAGATTTTTCATCCTACACATGACTTGTAGCATCATTTGTTATTAAATTTGTCTGACACTTCTTTTTAAAAAACATTATTAGTAGTAGTTACATGTAACTTCATGTAACTATAACTGTGTATGCCCAATTTTCCATGCTGACAACCTGCTTCATGAGATTTTTTTTTTTAATGGTCTTGTGAGTCTATTTTTATTTAAATGAATTATTTTACTTGCTTCTCCCTTTTAGCTCTTCTCAACCCATTCTGGTCAGTCTCTTCTCACTTTCTTAATGACATGGTTTTAGAGGAAAGCACTGTCTAAATATCCTATGAGGGATTTTCAGGTTACCTTTGATCTAACATGTTCAATTTGTGTAGAAAAAAATAAGAACAACACTCAAATGAAACCAGCTTGACTGAGGAAAGTTTACTTAACCATTTAGAAATATTGCTTAAAATGTTTTTCTTGTGTTTTGTATTTTTTGAAAACTAAAAGACACAGGCTTGTGGAAATCCACCCAATTTGGATAGGATTTTTGAAAAAACTACTGTTTGTATGTACATTGAGCCTGGAATCTCATTTTTAGCAGCTAAATATTCTTGAGGTCTGTCTCCACTGAGCATGTACTTATTTCTATGACCTTTCTGTGCTGATCTAATACTGTAGTGCAGAACATCTGCAAACTTTCAGAACTTGGTGAAAGGGCTATTAGATGAAATTTCTGGATGAGTAGTATTCCTAAGAGCTGACTAAGAGATAGAATAGGGTTAAACAATAAGATGAAGTTCATTAACAAGAGACCCGGAATCCCCCAAACTGTCCTGAGTTTAAATTTTTTTTTCCCCTCATTTTCTGCCCTTGAAAGGAAAAGACAAAATAAAGGAAGAAACACAATAAAACAAAACCAAAGCAATTCCCCTGAGAGCAAGCCATGATAGTGCCTACTTTGCCATCTATCACATTTGATCCTGCTCTCAGACACTTCAGTGAATATTTTTTTCTTCTATTTTAGTCTCTTCTCTTCAGACTGTTGTACCATTCTCATCACTTTGGCAACTCCTTCATTTCACTGATTGAACAGAATTTGTCTGTACCTGAGCTGAAAAAATGGGCTGTGTTCTGTCACTCATCGACTTCAGCATACATTCTATATGGTTGTACCTTTCAATCTTATTTTCCTCCTTTTCCTATTGTAAAGAGCACATTTTTGGGGGTAGCCACATTTCTCTGTACAGGTTACAGGCACTTGCATGGCTTTTGCAAGTGCAAGGGTAGTTGTTGTTGTTTGTTTTTCCTACAGTGCTTTCAGGAAGCTAAGACATTTCAAAATACGATTCTTTCTGTATGAAACGTTCTTATTCTTTTTCATCTGTAGAGAAAAAACATAATGATTTACATATTTTAAAAAGAAAATGCCTGCTATATAAAGGACAGTTCTTTCATATGTTAAGCAAGATCAGTCCATTTTTATCATATTTTTGGTTCCAGAAAATCACAGCACTGTCTTTGAGGAATTCTTTACAATTGGAGATACAGGAATAACGAGAGCCCCCTCCACAGCTGCTGCTTGTCAATAACATTGCTGTATCAGCAACATGCTTAAACAATCTGGGATGACAGGAATGCTATTTCCTTTCTCTCTCCAGCTGGCAGCCAAAAAAATGATTAAAGAGAGTGACCCCAGTGTCAGCTGCCTGGGATTCAGGAAATATACCACCTTTTTGTAATGACAGTTTTAGGATTCCAGGTTTTAGTACATGAAAGTGGGTTGGTTTTTTGGTTGTGTGGGGTTTTTTGGGGGGGGGGGAGGGAATAGAGGAAGGGGGAGTTGTTTTGTGTAATCAGTACGTTCACTGGGATAACTCTTACTTCGTTTTTAACAGAGAAGGATTACATAGCGATGTGCTAGCTTAGTTATGCACAACATTCACAAAGGACTTTTCAAGTGCTTTTCACCAGTAGTCCCTTGGTGTACATCCCACATAACGTGCATGGCTATGCTCAGTAGTATTCTTTCAAATATAGTGTTATATCTCCTAAATCGTAAGAGTTATATCAGGTAAAGAGTAAACTTCCAAAGCAAAAAAAAAGAACCCCATATGCCATAGCACAATCATGCTAAATTCATTCTTTTGACTAACTGATGACAAGGAAGTCCAATGGGGATGGCAAAGTCACAGGCTGACCTGCATTTTACCACCAGCATACGGTCTCGGCTCACAAAAAAATTTCTTCCCAGTCCTTGATATGCAGTGACTTAGACCCACTAAGTTTCATCTCCATATATTGCATCATTTGTATCATTTACAAAGAAACTCATGTGTATACCAAGTATGACTGACTTACACTTTTTAGATGCACTTGAAATCAGTGGGGTAGATAGCTGCATTACATTTATGGTAGCAAATATTGCAACTTGCTAGGAACAGATATGCAGGGAAAACAGCCTTTCTGAGGACCAAGGACACATGATTCTGGGCAGACTACTTCAGAATAATCTAGTTTGGTTGTATAGCCTTAATGTTCATTAACTGTTAAGGACCTCAGAGAAATGTCAGTCATTTGACTGAACTAGTCACCTTATGAGCACATGAGCTCCCTCTGAAAACCTTCAAAGTACCTGTCTCTCATAGGTTGTAATGGATTAGGTGCAAGACTTTTTGACTATACAAAATACAGAAGCTTTCTTTAGAAGGACTGGTTCACTATACTCTTCAAGATAGCTGAAATTCATATGCAAAAAATTGTATGGGTTGGATTTTATATTAAAAATGGTGTGAAAAGATCTCGCAGATGAAGTTAGAAATGTAGCCTAAAAGCTTTAGTTTATTTTTTGGTTTATAAATTTCATTTCCTAGTTCTCACTTGGAGAAAACACTGAAAAATGAGGCTGCAAAAGATAGAGGGAATGGTAAGTGTATCTGTAAAATATACTATAGATACATGCAAAAAAGGTATGTCAAATACTTGCAAAAGCTCTGTAGAATTTAGCAAGCAAATAGAAAGCAACTCAAAGGATCAGAAAAATAAAATGTTTCATATTCCTGAAGAAAAGGAGACTTTCTGCTTGAGGAATAGATATGAATACTTCATTTTATTCCCTCCCAAACTCACAAACAAATTACCTCTATACTAGGCATGCATCAAGAGAAGAAAAAATTGCTTAGATTTCTAATCTTGTAAACACCTAGCTACTAAGATCTCACATATTTTTCATCTGTTTAAGAATAAATATTTGGAAGATCAGAAAGAATAAAGCAGGACACTGGATGTGATAAATGTTTCCAAATTAATGTCCTAAACAAGACTTCTTGAACTTTATTCTGTCATTGAGTTCTTTCCCAGAACCCTAGTATTACAAAACTGAAGGTGTATTTACAGCCCAATTTAGATGGACCAAAGCAAGATATAACTATTTTTCTGAAGTTGACCTTTGTAAACAATTATAAGCGGAATACCTCCAAGACCAAATAAAAAAGTAAACTCAGTTCCTCAACTATTTTCCTTTCATTACAATATCACTGGACTACATTCAGGCTGTAGTAATTGGTATATGCCTGTTATAGAAGCTGGACTAGCAGCCTCACTCTTGCAGCAGCAGGAGGAAGAGTTGCTATGAAACTAATTACAGGTATCAGCAGTGGTTCTGTTTTAAATGGTCTATGAATTAGGCAGTCTCCTAGAAGCACACACAAGTGAATTTGCTATTAACAATGAACAGCTCTGTGAAAAGAACGCAGTATAAATTTACTTAGTCCATCCTGGGATTAGGCAGACAGCTCTACTCTTATTTGGCCTCTGAAGTAAATTTCAGTGGAAAACTTAAGAGGCTTTTCCCCAGCAAAATGAATTTTGTCAAATACTTGGTGCCTTATTACAATACAGACCGTATTCCAATTCCAATTACACTAATACAAGCTGTGAGTAACTTCATTGTGCTCACTGGAATTACTCTAGATTTACAACAGTGTTATCTGAGATTTACACCTCTATAAATTAATCTGAAATGTGGCCACATAGTCTAGCTGGTTGTTAGCTTAATAGAAAAAATATAGTTGCATAAATACTTAATGTCTTTCATACTAATTTGGGACCTTCTCACGGCTGCTTACTTATGCATTTATATTAATTTACTACACCAGAAACATATCCAATTAATAAGAGAGGTAATTCACTCACTGTTCATGATTAGCAAAGCTTTTTCCTTGACATTACACCTATCCCTACATAATATTCATCTCCCTGCAATGTTTGCTGCTATTCTTAACACCTTGAAGATGGTCAAGGTTTTTTGTACTATGGCATCTTGTTTCTAAGGCTGCTGAAGTAACCAGCTTTTTCCATACCGGTGACTGAACAAACCAGAGCTATAGATTAGAACTGACCTAGCCGTGAAACCACAAATTGTATGTATTCAAGGAACATGCCTAGTGGAAAAAGGACTGTATTGTTAATTAAAATTTTCACATGGGATATAGGTCTCTCAGTCACTCTAGGTTTCTTTAAAAATCTCATTCTTGTTTGGGATCTAGAATTTTCATAGCTATAATTCCAAATAAGACAAACAACATTTTCTTTTATGTAAAATGGATTGCTTCTAAAACACTAAGGAAGTTAGATGTGCCCTCTATCTCCCTTCTTGCACCTGCCATTGATTTTTTACTATCTTTTTCATAGGCAAATTTCATATAACAGAAGTTGCAGAAGAAAAATAATGAGAATTATGATTACACTAAATTAAGCTGTTCTCAGCTCTATTAGTGAGCTAAGGCCAGGTTGAGTTGCCTCCCAGAGGCCTCATTGTTCACTCTTCTAGGCAATAAAATAGTTGCTCCAGTGTCATTACTGTATATGAGACAAGCTGCTGCAGCTCCCCCTGACCCAAGGACTTTATATCAACAAATCATCCAGTTTCTCCACAGAGTCCAACAGAGTAAAACAAAAGTGATGCTACTGTAGACAAGGGATTTCCTAACCTGCCTGGGGGGGAAATGTCCTTTCTTAAAGATGACAGTGGTGCCACCATATGGGGGTAATAGCATGTCAAACAATCTACTCTGGTTTATGATAATTTTAACCATATATTCCAAAATAAAGAAACAATGTGTACCAAACACCAAACCTGCTGGGGGGGAGGAGGGGGAGGGGAGCGGAGAAAAAAGAAAAACAGTCAATTCCAAAGGAAATGTGTAACAGGAAACACAGGTGATTTGTCATCACCTTGAGCACTGTATGACTACTTGCACAGGTACAAAGTTGAAGTATAATGTTGCTACTATGATTGGTAGGAATATAATATGTTCTCATAGAATAAATCTAGAGTAAAGCAAGAAGAGAAAATATTTAGCAGATATAAATTCCTGATACTTTGAATTTTGTACTTCCTTATTATTTCGTTCATAAAGTGAATTCAATTGGAGAAATAAGATGAAGTAAAGAAAGCTCTTTTCCTTTAAGCTCTTTTCCTTTCCTGTTTTCAATGGTACTATGAAACATATTTCATTTTCTGTTCCCTAGAGACTGGTAAGTAAGTTTGGATACTAGAGAACTTACTTCTACTTTGTCTTACTGACAGTGGGGAAATGAAACAAAAAAATATTTTTCTTTGTCTCATACATACATGCACAAAAGCACAAATATATCCTAGTTAGGTGAGTTAAATTCTTAATCTTTCCTTTTTCCCCTGAGGTAAGAAGTCATGAAGATATAACTGAGGGATTTTTTTTTTTCTTTTATACATGCTGAAAAAAAAGATGTAGGGAGAGTTCAAGGATGGAAAAATGTCTTTGAGTTTCACAGTATACAGCTGCACAGTATTTGAGTTATACAGTATACAGCTGTACAATATTTTGATCTGGATGTTCATTAGAGCACTCTCATCCTAACTGTTTCATCTTTCTATTATTATTATTATTATTATTATTATTATTAGGATTAGGATTAGGATTAGGATTAGTAGTAGTAGCAGCAGCAGTAGTAGTAACTTGTTACTTTGTTTCCAAGGTCAGCTCTACTTATATATGTATATAAAATGGTGGTGGTGGTGGTGGTGGTGGGTGTTTCTGTTTTTTAGATTGTTTGCAAAACTGCTAAGAGGACTACATTCAAATTGCTCCAGAAATTGAGAGCTAGCAAGCAGCTAACCAATGCACTGTATCCAAATGCTCAGTTTGGTTGCACACCGTAAAGATTCTACCAGTTTCCAGAACACAGAAGAAGTAAAACCTTAGTGCTGGCTATCCACTGGAAAAGTGACAACTCCTGGAGGGAAAATTGCAATTAAAGTTAAAAAAATGCAGCAAATAAAAGTAACTGCAAAAATTACCAAGGGTCACATAGACACTCACAAGATAGCTCTGGGATGTTGCAATTATGAACAAAACAGTACTATGCCACCTCATGAAAATAAAGAAAACACACTTTGGCTCTTGTGCCTTAATGATGTGGAAAAGACTTGGTACTAGACAACTAAAGAAAATATTTGACAGTTAAATTATAATGGTACTTTCTCCTGGTTTAGATGTCATTCCTCAGGTAGCAACAGTTTGATTTACCTGCATAGCTTGTATCAGTTAGCCTTGTGGAATGAACTGTGCCAGGAAAAAAAAATAAAATATAGTTTTCTCTTTATTTAATTGGTAGAAAAATGTAAAATTTTAAAAAAGAAAACAAAAAAAACATGTATTACATCAGGAAGGGTTTGTGGTATAGATGTGGTCAAAATGCTTGTAAAGAGCTTGCAATTAACTATTAAAATAAAGTTTGAACATAATTCTTATATTATGATTTAAATGGTAATGTTCAACATCCTTTATGACTCTGGCTTTGTATTAGAGATATTAATTTACTTATACAATTCCTTTCTTCCCACCTCTGCAACTATGTTAAATGAATATTCCATAGATTATAAAGTGATCTTATACCTAGCTTGTAGGCAAGGAGCTGAGACTCCAAGGATACAATGGGTGGATTAATCATACATCACATGTATCTAATTGTGAAACACAGTGCAAACTTGAGATGATCAGAATATGCACTTGGTTGTTATTCACTGCATACTTAAGGGACTTAAGTCCTCAATATTAAATTTTTTCAGGCATCCCAAAAGTTTATTCCTTGACATGCCCAGCAATCTTGACAGTGCTTAAAAACTTGATAGATTACCTTATGCTAAAAGTCCCTAAGGAACTTCAAACTAAATATTTATCTTCCTGTCTCATCCATGTACTTGCTCTAGTAGATGTTCCCAGAATGAGCCTGCTAAACCACACCGTGTGCAAGAAACAGCTGCCAGCTGTGGTGCCATCACTATCTCCTAAGAAGGTAATAAGAGCAAAACTGTCATTCATATAGCAGAAATTATGTTTAATTTCCTCTTCTCACTGGGGGAATTTGAATGAGTGTGTCTGAAACACTGGAGTATGCAATAGCATGTAGCATAAAATATACAGTAGGTTTAGATGCGAATTTTTTTCCTTTCAAATTTAATTCAATTTGTACAGAATAATTAAAAAGAATAAAAGTAGCAAGTTAGAGGATGAATACAGGAGTGGGTGCAAACAAGCTCGATCACAAATTGGCTTGACAGCATGGGTATGCTGCTGTGCTGCTTTGTCCCTATAAACACTAGACTCAAGCTGGCTCAACACAGCTGCCGCAGGGCACTGGAAGAGCAACCTCATGTCTGCCAGCAATTGGTTATGGCTCTATAAACTGCTTATTATTATACTTGCTAGAGGGGCTATCCCCCTCTCTAGTGTTTCCCTAAAAGGGAATACATTTTTTGAGAACTAAAGAATAGATTTGAATCTTGTGTTTACAGACCAGTAAATGATTGGCTATGACTGTCCAAAAGGAAGTTCATTCTTTGCTTTTCTGTTTGTATCTGAGGCAGAAAGACAGAGACTCCAAATTATGAGCAGATGAATTATGTTTTCTTCAGAGTTGCGAAAATATCAAAGCCAATATGTTTAGCCACCAATTAAACAAGAGCGGGTGTCAAAAGAAGAAAAGATATATCATGAGTGCAGGAGTCATTGTGAAAATCAGTGTTGAGCCATGACTATGACTCAGGGATATTTCAGCTACTTATATATGTATATGTGCTACCTCTGCTCAAAACATACTGCTTGGTAAGAGGCCAATATATGTGAGAAGATTTTTTTTTTCAATTAATTGTTTTATAGTTTACAGGGATGATTGCTGGAATTAAGATAGGAGATGTCAGACATGCTACAAAACAAGAATTCATTGCAGACCATGTGATCTTTCTGACATTTTTCAGGTCTTAGCATGTGCCAAGTGTTTTCCTGGCACACACTAAGATTCAGGTTCTAGTGTACTTTCATGAGAAAAAAAAAAAAAGACAGATATCAACGACCTACTTTTTGCAACCCAGGAAAACAGTCACTCAGAACTTGAGTAAACTGATCCAGCTGACCATCTCTACATGTAATTGTCCTTCAGCACTGATAGATAAAGCTCTAATTCCAGTGGGGAAAGAACTCACTTGAAAACCTAGATGTGGGCTTTTAAAATGTCAAAATGTAAAGCTGAAAAAAAAAAAAAGCCAGAGAAAAAGAACTGAACTTGCGAATGCCATTTTTGCTGACAGCTTTAAAGAAGAATAACACTCCTTTTGACCTTGACAATTATCAGTTCCCTATCTGGCTTTTTTTTTTCTTTTTTTTTTTTTTTGTATTTTGCCAGGTTTTACAAAGTTTCGACACTAAAGAAGATAAATGACAATGAACAGTATCAGGTGTCCTTCAATATTTTCTGCAGTGCCCAGGGGTTCCACTTGTTTTTAGTATACTCAGCACAGAGATAGGCTGTGCTAAGCACTTTATCGAATTTGTAGTCAAGGTGCCAGTTTAATAATCATCTTCTGTGTAATTTGCCTTCTAGGACAAAATTTGTTAGCCAAATACCCTCACTTCTCCATTCTCTTTTGGTAAAACTAAGCAGCTTTGAGTGAGACTGAAAACCTGAGCAAAAATATTTGTGAATTTCTACTGCCCTCATTTCAATGTAAAAATATCTTAAAGTAGTTCTCAAAAAAAAGAACCAAAAGGAATCTTTCTTTTTCAATTTTCCTACCTGAGGAAAAAACAGAAATATTAAAATTGTAAAAATAATAAACTTGAAAATGTATCAGCTTCAATGAAAGATGACTGAAATGCATACGTTGACCAATAATTCACTCAAGAAGTTTTGCTGATGTCATAACAGTGGCATAACTGTGCAAATGAATAAATAACAAAGATTTTTGATGTTATGGGCATATATCATCCCATGGAGGGTGTGTCTCCATATTTCAGGGCATGTGTGCTTTTTTAGATCATTTGCAGCACTGTGCTTTCTCAGATAATTCCCAGCACTATCCCAGAAAGTTTTGACCTCCCATTTAATCCAGAGATTCTCTTCTGACATCCTTCAGTATTTGTAATATATAAACAGTAGTTTATGGTGTATAAATATCACTGTGTCTAGGTGCAGTACAGCTTTCAAATTATTTCACTTTGAACTGAAAAAAATGAACACACAATTAGTTATGACTGTAAACCTAGTTATGCTTATAATATTATTTGAAAGCCACACACATGAACCAGAGAAGAGGCAAATCCAAGGGCTATATACTATGGACATAGTTAGTGCTTCCTACAAGGAGCTAAAGCAGGGTATGCAAACCAGTCTAAATCATTTGCCAGGGACTACTCCCTCAAACAGATGAATTTAGCAGTATAGATGTAAATGCTTATCTCTTAAACCACTTTCTCTTGTATATAAGTATTTCATTTGGCGTTTGCCTCTGTTTGTCTGAGATGAACAACTCAGAATCCTTTCCTGTGAGCAAGCAGTGCATCCAATCTTTCAAAAAGTTAGAGGTTTTTCTGTCAAAAAATAAATTGTGTTTATGTTTTATATAAGTCTATTTGATTCAGAAGTGGATGATCAGGATTAACTGCTTTCCTGAAACTGCTGGAAATCTCCCCACAGAACTGCTTTATCAAACCAAATGTATGATAGGTCTGAAGATAGAATGACTTTCATTCCTCCTATATTGTGGATTAAAAAATGATAGATATTTTTGGTCAGCAAACTGGTACAAGAACTAGCTGAAGGGACAGAGAATAGAAAGAAAACTTTTTCCTCCAGCTGAAGTGCTGAAATCAGTAGGCAAAAATGTACTGACCTCCTGAGGGGAGTGGGAAACATGTTCCCTTCCCCCATCCCCGCTCTAAAAAAGTTGCCATGCACACATTTTATGAGATGGAAAAACCTGTCAATGTGAGTCCCAGACCAGACCAGGCTTTGGAAGAGAACTAGGTCTACTGTCTGGGTAGGCAGGAGATAGTCATACAGTTTCTCAAATGAGGAAAGGTCTTACAGACATGGAAACAGAAGGGAGCTAGGAAATTCTGAAGGTAACATGGAGATGATAGCTGCAGTTGCGAGTGCCTTTGTTCTGCATTAGTTTCACTAAATCTTTTACTGTTCTCTGGAACATTACTGGTTTATGTGTCAGTATGTGGTATTTATTTGATTGCAGGAAGCTAAAACCACAGTCAGTTTCATCTTCCACAGTATTAAATTCACATTCCTTCTTTCACAGACATGAAGTAGGCTCAGCCCTCACTAAGCTCATGACTACATGAGTTCTGAGTCACATTATGCAGCAAAACGACTGTTCAAGTCAGTAAAGCTGGGATTCATCTCACCTAACTTCTGGAATGTAATCTGGCCTGGTTTTCATGTCAGCTTTAGGATGAGATGAATCACCTTGCAGCAGTGCCTGTTTTTCTCCACTGACTGCAAAAGAACACTAGATAACTGGCTCAGGTGCAGATTTATACTCTGTGGATGCCTAAAATTAGGTGAGATAAGCCCCAGTTAAGTGTTTTGCTTGTTTCAGTAAAAGCTACAGTCAAAGCACATGCAACAGAGGCTACAAAGCCTACCTTTTTGCTTACTCATTCCTTGACAAGGCATGGGCTTCATCAATACATCTTCTAGATAGATTTTTGAAAGAAGCACTGGAAAGCTCATTTCTAGAAAAATAAAATATTGAATAATGATATTATACAATCCTCTGTGTGCAATAATGGCTGTTTTTTCCGGAAAGTTGTCAGCCTTAAGTAACTGTCAGCAAGAGCTTAGAGTTCCAAAAGGAGGATCAAAGAGAGATGATATAATGCATAAAATATATGTTTCTAATACATCACAAACATTCAAACTGCAGTAAGTACAATATATTTAGTGCCTTACCATGTTCTGTAATAGATGTTAAGTTAGACCATTTGGTTTCATTTTGAGGTTTTGATTTAGAACATTCCAATTTAGGTATTGCTATACTGAAAACAGGCTTCTAATCTAGTTGAATCTCTTTATTCATCACACTGTAATCCTGTTTTTCCTACTGTATTTTGACCTACAGTGATACCTTACTGAAAGAATAGAAGTTGAAGGGACTGAAGGATTCTCAATCAATTGACAGATTGCCATCAGCTTCCCAGTAATTTCAAATTCTCATGTGTGAATCACATGATAGAATATAAATAAATTTATCACAAAAAATGTAATATATATTTCTTAGTAGCAGAACACATGCATAACATTTTTGAAATTTTGAAAACTAAAGAGGGTCTTGCCTAGAGAAAAATACATTGTATATAATGCATGTAGTTATGCATATGTATGCATATATACACACGTACACACAAATACACACTTGCATGCATACATTTATATGGCTGAACAATGGAGGGAAAACAGAGGCATTTCCTATGAATTACAAATGAATGTTTAATCCTGACAAGGCTTTATTTGTTCAAGAATCAAATTCCTTCTCTGGTTTCTCAAAAAGCCAATTATCAGAAAGATTCTCTTTCACTACTGTCATTAACAGATAGACATTGATGACAGTTTAACTTGGTTTCAACACAGCTCTTGGGCCACAGCTGCTTACCAGGCAATCTAAGTACCACTTGAACGCTCAGTTGCAGATTGACCTTGTGGTAATTGAGGTTATGAAAAGGCTCTTGTTCTCTAAAATCTCAAATGAACACCTCTCCCTCTGGGAGACAGCAGGATATTCAGCAATAGCAGCCCTGCTGA
>NW_009259681.1:871098-872401 GCF_000687185.1 Egretta garzetta
CTGCCACTCTGGTCTGTGCCGAGGTCAGGATGAGAAACAAATGTCTATGATGGGATATGAGGAATGTAATAGAGTAGCAAGTTAAGATGAAATTATCTGGACTGCAATTATTTTCCCTTAATCGTGCCCTACTCTGCCACCCCCAAAAAGACCTGCTAAGTATTTGAAAATGTATTTTAGCACTTTTCTCACTTGTATCAAAAGGAGTACTTTGTATTCTTATTCTTGACTTTGTTGGCATTTTCTCTTAAACGAAAACAAGAAAAAAAGGTGAAGTAATGGCAGGTTAAGCTTTGATTTCCTTAAAGCATAGAACCATCTGCTGAAGTTATCAACAACTTCACATTGCAGCATGAGCCAGCATTTGAACATCTCTGTCCCTGCCAGTAATTAACATTACAGTCAATGGGAATTAATGTTGAGGCTTTCAGAGGAAATGGGGGTAATTAAACTAATCACAAGAAGTACACAACAATTATTGTTATGATTTTAAAGCTCAAGTTAATTAGCTATGCTAGCCACTCTCTTTGGCAAAAGCTCACTGTTTATGGTAGCTAAATATAAGATTAAAATTAATGATGGCAGAACATATTTTAGCTACTCAACTTAGGCCAGGACTTAGTATTGTTTTGATTTAAATGCTATATAGAAAATTAAGAGAAGACTGTCCAGAGAAAGAACCTTTTTTTAACAACCTATTAATAGCTATTGGGCCTGAATGCCCTGGACATACAAAAAGAGGTTAACTCTAAAGAAGCTGAGGACAGGCATGGATGCTCAATGTGATCAACAAGAACCATGAATATAACAGATTGACATATCTGAATATTTTGATCCATGTAACAAGTATGTTAAAATACATTAATCAGTCTTAGACAGGTGAAGTCAGTCACTATTTTGTGTAACTAAGGGTTTATTTGAAGTGAATTATTTTAAATGATTATGTGCCACAATTTTGGTGTGATTGGTTAATTTCATTAATAGAAATTAATCTCTCTATATCTAGATAATATAATCTAGATAATATTTTCAGGCAGTTTTATGCCATAGTTTTTACAAAGATTAGAAGTATTAGAAGTATGCTTGGAAGTATGTATTATTATTCAGTTTAAAGCAAAAAGTACAAATTCATTAGGAAAACCAGAATGTAAAGATCAGAGCTGATGGATATCATGGTGCCTAGGATACTGTCACGATCCACTGTTGGGTTGAACAATTTGGCAGAGGTTAAATCCCCTTGCTTTCCAACCGACCTCAGATGATTCTGGGAGGTTGGGGGCGGCTGGGCTTAACTTCTGATTAA